>NW_005871196.1:2174171-2221519 GCF_000147115.1 Myotis lucifugus
CTCCCATCTCTATCGCCTCCGGCTACCCCTGAACAAACCTTTCCGAACGCGCCGCACAAAACCCGTCCTGAGCCTCCCGGGGGTCGGGCGGGCGCAGCTGCGCCCCCAGGAAGCCCGGCCGCCCCGCTCCTGGGGGTGCCGAGGAGCGCGCCACCCCCGCCCGGCCCTCGCTTCGCTCCCCCGCTTGCAGGGGTCCAGAAAAATCCTAGATGAACTTATTAAAATTCTTCACGCCAAGCTATTTGCACACAACCGGGGTGGGTTGGCGGCACTCGTCTTTACCCCGACCCCTCCTTTGTTCACTCTGTATGTTTCCCATCTGCACCTCCGTGTCCACTCCCCTCCCGGCTGGTTTTAGGGCCCCTTTCCCCAATCTCGTTAGGTCTAGTCTCCTGGGCGCCTCGTCTCTCCTCTAGGTCAGAGGTTCCGAAATCTTTCTTAGAAAATTGCTCTCGGGGCCTCTTTCCCGTCCAGCAGGGCCCTGGGGTGAAATCAGGTGTGAGAACCCCCGACCCCTGACAGTCTGGCCTTCACCCCACCCCCAGACACACACACTGCGGCGCCAGGGTCTCTGCGTCCGAGGACCCGGCCTGGCGAGTGCCCAGGGAATTCGACCCTCGGGGACAGCAGCCTGGGTTTTGTAAATTAAATACGTGGCAGGTCTCCGGGAGTCCCTCTTCAGACGCGAATTTTCCAATTTGTTTGTTTTAGTTGGAACCTTTGCTGTTTATTCGTCCGAGTAGAAATACATAAATTTGGTCGCCATCTCAGAATCCTGCCGAATATTTATGTTCACAGTTTCTCGTGAAATAATTTCTTAAATAGCCACCCCCACTAACACCCGCTCCAAATGTCAACTTCGGCATTTTTCTTGCGAAACTGGACGTGTGCACTCCACCACTGAGTGCCCGAGAGGAGGGGAGAACTACTCCACCCCCAAGTGCATGGCAAACACATCAGGGAGACTCCCCACCCACACTGAGGAGTTTGTCTCCTTTTAGGACAACTTAGTAAGCAGTGAGATTCGCTTCTTTTTCTTTTTTGTTCGTTTGTTTGGTTTCTGTGTTTACCTAGTGAAGGGGATTCCAGAGGGAACAGCTGTAGAAACCTGAGGTCGGGAAGGACAGTCGGTAGAAACACGGTGTTGCACCCAGACGGGGTGGCTGCACGGCACGGAGTTTACCGGAATGGACTGAAGAAGACAGCGTTGCATCTGCCCTAAGCCTGGGTACCTCCAGGAAGTCTCTTGCTCATCTCTCTTCTTTTTCTTCTCTCGCCTCAGTATTCCCCCTGAAAAATACCCTTCCTCCTCATTCCCTTGTTCTGGGTGCAGAGCTGGTGAGGGAGCCCTCGCTGAGGCACTGGCGCGGAAGGTCAAGATACATTTTCCCAGGAACAACCGCATTTGGGCGTTTGGAGCCGGGACGTGGGAGTTGGGCCCCACGTGGGAGTGGGCGGCGGGAATGGCGGCCGGGAGGCTGTGGGTGGGCACCTGTCTTAGGGGGCAGGTGATCAGTAGAGAGAAAGGTGCCTGGCCTGGCCTCCCCTAAACCTGGGGGCCTGATTTCCTGGGTGTAGGGGTGGGGTGCGGCCCAGCCCCGGGTTTGGCCGTGTTGGTGTAAACCGGCGGGTCCAGCCGCCTCCAGGTACCTGCGCACAAAGCGGAGGCCACCGTCACCGCACCGCGCAAGGCTGCACCCGAAGGCCAATCCAGCAGGTCTCAACGCAAGAAGAAGTGCAAACGAACGCAGGCAGGAGGGTCACCCAGCACTGCCACACACTTTCTCGCCCTTAAACTTGACAGCAGCACTTTAGGGGGCTCTTTGCCCCGCTCCACAGCTGTACAAAACGAGGGTGGCATCTCAGCTGGCGAAGAGGATCAAAGACTCGCTCCGAGCTCCAGTTCCAATACATCGCAATGGCGCGCGATGTAAGACCTTCAGCCAGAAAAAGTTCACTGTGCCTCCCCGCCCCCACCCCGTCCTCTCCGAGAGCCTCTCCGCTCCGCTGAGGAGAGAGCGGAAGGGCTCCTCTGAAACGTCCCGGCTCCCTGCTGGCGCCCGCCTCCGCCAGCCGGCAGGGGAAAGCCCGCGGGACCTCCGCTCCCTCCTGGCTCTCGGCGGAGGTGTGAGCGATGTGTTGATTATTCATATTTTTGCAGAGCGTACACTCGCCGCCACATTTCACACGTACACTCACGTACACACATGCACACGCGCTCACGTGGGCTGATGCTCACACGGGGCTCTGTGCGCAGGATGGGGAGGGGGGGGATTGCTCTCCTCCCTAAGAGGCCATCCGTCTCTTAGAGGGGAGGGTGACAAACTCACCCTCCATAGATCGCTCTTCCTCCAAGTCCCCAGAAACATTCCCTCGGCTTCAGATCCAACTCCCTTCTCCACAACGCACTTGTCTTCCCAACTCCCCCCTCCTGGGCTGTGTGTGTGTGTGTGTGTGTGTGTGTGTGTGTGTGAGAGAGAGAGAGAGAGAGAGAGAGAGAGAGAATGTGTATGTGTGTGTGAGGGGGGGATGTGTGTGTGTGAGAGTGTGTGTGTTGGGGGGCAGCTATAAGTATGGAACCAGCTAGAATTTCATTCCACTTGGCACTAGGCATCTCCTCCTCCAACGTAACACACACACACACACACACACACACACACACGCACAGACCAGGTTGTTTTTGTCCCCCCCCCCACCTTCCCACCCCCCCCCCGCACCCCTTCAGATTTGCCAAGAGGAGAAACCCGGGGAAAAAAGGCCCCGGGAGGGAAAATGCCTCCCTTTTGCAGGGGTTCTTTAAACTTGTGTAGGGCTGGGAATTCTTAACCGCGGGGTCCCCCCCCAACCCCCGGCCGGGAGGGACGGAGGGTGGGGGGTGGGGGGGTGAGGGGGGTGCCTGCAGCACAGGACATAGCGCCGAGGGAAACCTCAGAACCAGCTGGGAAAACAGCCGCTCGCGGGCCCGGGCAGCTTCGCCCCGCCCTCGAAGGGGCGGCATAACTTCCACTCGCGTTGGTTCCCCAAGGGGAGCAGAGATGGAACTCGCGGGTCACCCGCGCGGTGACTGTCCCAGGGACCCATAGCTCTTGGAACCGTGTTTTGGGCGATGCTGGCCACGTCCCATAGGGGGCGCTGACCAGGGGCTGAAACAGCTCCCGCACTTGCCGCAGCTCTGACCCAGGGCGAGTCCCCGCGCTCCAGTGTTTTCCGCTCCCAGCGGCCGCGTGACCAGGGAGAAACTCTCCCAGCTCTGGGTCCTCGGGCCCCGACTGGAGCCTCGCATTTACTGGCGAGGTCGGGGGAACTTGATCGGACTCCTCTGAGCTTCCGTTTGCTAACCGGCAAAATGGGGGTGTTATTCCTCTGAACCTCAGTTTCCTTATTGGTAAAATGGGGGTGGAGTTTAGTCCCCCAGAGCGGCACTGCCTTCCAGATAAGAAAACAGCGAAGGGAAAGCATCTGACGCGTGGTGGGTGTTCAAGAAACGCTTGTTCCCTCCCCATCCCCGTCTGTAAAGTGAGCGCGATGCGGGCTGTGCCTCACTAGGTCCCGTGAGTCCCACCGGGACGGTTTTCTCCCGCCCCGCCGGCCCCTCTGGGAGCTCCTGGCTTCCGACTTTCCTGTCTTCACGGCTCCTGGGCCTGGCACCGGGCTGGTTCCTGCAGTGGGCGCTCAGTTGTGTTTTTTTTTTCCAAACATGGAATTAGGTCTAGGAGGTGCTTTGAACTTGTTTGGTGACTGCAGTGGACAGCGGGAGAGGGCACGGAAAGCAACCGAGTGCGGCTTTACCCGGGAGCGGAGGCGACTTCCTGGGAGTCAGAGCTCGGGGCTCCGCGAGGCCTCCTCCCGCCGCAGCTGGCAGGTCGCACCAGCGCGGGTGCAGGTCGCTGCGGGGCCGCTGCGGGCGGGCGGCCGGCGCTCTGAGCTGGGAGTCTCCAGAGAACTGAAGACCTCAGGGAGTTCGGGAACGGTAGGTGGCGAACAACCGTGGACTGGAGGTTTCCCGGACCGCGAGGGGCCCTCCCGCCCGGCGCCTCCGCAGAGGTGCGAGCTCCTGGAGCTGCTGGGTGCGGGCTCCGCAGCGCTGAGGCGGGAGCTGCGCTCTCCAGAGCCCGCGTTGCGCGAAGCTGGGGACGGGGAAGCAAAGAGGCGAAGGACCCGAGGCAGAGGTGGCAGAAAAGGGCTGGGGAACCGGGAAAGAGAGAGATTTCAAAATTTTGTATTCCATAGGACTAAAGCCTCTTTGAAGCCCCTTTTAAATGGAAACTTTTATGCAAAGGTAATGCATATTTATTGCAAAAATATGTAAAAACAAAATCAACAACAGAAGAGATTCATATCCAGCCCTAACTTCATTAACATTAAAAAACATTAATATTTCTGTGGGTTTTCTTCAACCTTTCTTTTGTGCCTATGTTCATATGCTGGTTTTGACTCACTTAATATAACATTTTCCCCATACCATCATATATGTAACATTTAATATTGGTATAGCATTTCATTATCCAGAAAAGATGTACTATAACTTGCCTAACCACTCTGCTATTGTGGAACATTTATGTTGTTTCTAATTCTTCACCATTATAAACAACACTGTGATGAACATCTTTGTAGTTGTAGCTTTCCAAGTACTATGATTCTTTCCTTGAGATAAAGTCCTAGAAATAAAAATGCAAAAGCAAAGCTATGCATGTTTTTTAATCTTGCTATAAATTGGCAAATTGTCTTTTTAAAAATATATATTTTATTGATTTTTTACAGAGAGGAAGGGAGAGGGATAGAGAGTTAGAAACATCGATCAGCTGCCTCCTGCACACCCCCTACTGGGGATGTGCCCACAATCAAGGTACATGCCCTTGACCGGAATCGAACCTGGGACCCTTGAGTCCGCAGGCTGACACTGAGCCATACCGGTTAGGGCTGCAAATTGTCTTCTTAAAAGACTAAATTTACAATCTCTTCTCCCCCACCTCAACCTTTCTTAACCTTTGAATTATTTTCTTATTTTAAAAATTTGCCAATTTCATGTATTGGAAATGTCTTTTGGTGTTTTTATTTGTATTTATTTCTATTTCATATATTTCTACTAAGGGGAATTTATTTTTTATTCATTTTTTTGGCCACTGTATATCTTTGGGGTGATGCAAGTTCTTATTGTATTAAAGATGTTGCATTTTAATATAATATATATGAAATATTTCCCCAATCTTTGCCTTTAATTTTATTTGTGGTAATTTTTTAGTGGCAGATATAGATGTATTTCATTTAGAATGTTTTCATGTGCAAGTAACAAAATAAGTGAGTAACAGTGGCTGGCTTAGTGATAATGATATTTAATTTATTGCTTGACATAACAAAAAGTCTGGGGTAGATGGCCCAGGGTAGGTGTAGCCCTCACTAATGCCATAACCTACCCTGGTTCTTTTCCTTTTCACCCCACCTAAGCTTTTGCATGTTGAGTTTTCAGTCCCATGTTTAATATCTTCTGGTGGTAAGATGATTGACAAAATAGCAGACATCAGCCACACATTCAAAGCATGACACAAGAGGTACTAGAAGATTCTATCCCTTTGTAGACCAAGGTAAAAGCTTTTCCAGAAATAATCCTTAGGTCTCCTTTGTTATAACGAAGTCATATAGACTATGTATAGTCAAATGGGTAACTGAGAGAGCAAGTACCCTCTCGTCCATCGTCTGTGTGATAGGCCTCAGAAATGGGGTCAGAGAATGGCAGTTGGATTAGGCAATCAATCAAGCCCACCCACCCCCAAAATTGTATTTAATTGTATGTGGTTACATCCACCTATCTTTTTCTTTATAATATTCTCTTTTTATGTCATTCTCAGATGGTCTTTCCTCATTCCAAAATAATTCAAATATTGACCTATATTTTCATATGATTTTTTCTATTAAATTTAATTTTTTTTCCATCAGTAAATAGATTTGTTTCTTGTGGTCTTGGTTCAAGTTTCAACAGCAAATACCAACATTTTAGAAGACTAACAAATCTAAGGTGAGTTATAAATACATTTACATATTTAATTAATGTATTCTTTTATTCAAAACATATTTGCTGTTTATATACCAACTATATGCCATCTGGAATTTATTTTGGTTTATGTTATGAGGTGGAAATCAAACTTCTGTCACCAAATTCTTAGTTGTACCAATAGCATCTATTAAATAATCCATAATTTCCCCAAAATGTGAAATATACACATATGTATATCTTAAATAAATATTGATATTTTAAAATAGTAACTGGAAATTTATGATATATTCACAAACTAGGAAAACCATATGTTCCTCAATTTATTCATTTTCTTTTATGTTCTAAAACTTTACAGTATTCTTCATAAAGGTATAGCAAAAATTTTGTTTAAATTATTTCTGAGTAGTTTTTGAATATAGTGTCTATTATACTTTCTGACTAACTATTATTGACATATAGGGAAGTTGTTTATTATGCAGTCATCTCACTTACCCTTTATTATTGTTGTTTTTTAAAAATTTATTTATTGTTGACAGCATTACAGATGTCTCCCATTTCCCCTCCTTTAACGATTCAGTTAGACTTTCCAAATAGACAATTATATTACTTAATTAATTGTAGTTTTGTCTCTTTATTTTCAATAAATACACCTGATTTATTTTACTTGTTTTATTGCATTGGCAAAGACCTCTAACACAATGGCAAAAAGAAGTATTAGAGATAAACCTTGTCTTACACCTAAATATTATTTTTGTAATATGCCATTATTAAATTAACTGTTGTGTCAGATGTTATTAAATATATGATTCCCTTAGGATACTAAGAATTTTGATCACAAATAAATGCTGAATTGTATTAAATACATTTTTAGTAATTCTTTCAATAAGTATAGAACTTTTTCCTCTTTCTATCATTGTGATTAATTATGTTAATACATTTACTAATGTTGGCCCATCCTTGCATTTGTATAATAAACCAACTGGGTCAATCATTTATTCATTTATTACAAATTTTTGAACACTAATTTTGCTGGTGACACCAGAGCAAACAATGCCAAGTCCATGCCCTTGTGACATTTATATTCAAGTGGGGAAAATAGAAATTGAACTACAGTTTTCTCTTGTTAATTCTGTCTTTCTCTTTCAAGAAAAAAAGTTTGTATTTTCTTTGTTTTTAATTTTTAAAATTTTTTATTGATTTTAGAGAGAGAGAAACATTAATGATGAGAGAGAATCATTGATTTGCTGCCTCCTGCATGCCTCTTACTGGGAATCAAGCCTACAACCCAGGCATGTGCCCTGACTGGGAATCAAACCCTGACCTCCTGGTTTATGAGTCAATGCTCAACCACCGAGTCACACCAGCCGGGCCCAAGAGAAAAGCTTTTAAAATGATTAGCTCAAAACATTCTTCCCTTATGAAAAGTTTGATATAAAACTTTGACAGGGACTTAAAATCATTTTTCTCAGAAAATGTGCTTTAACAATATCCGATATAGTCTCCAGCTCTTCATTTAGATACAGTTGTCAGTTGGGGAAATGATATGTGGATATTGTTATTTTTTGCAACAATATCACAGTTCTTTTTTTGTAATAATCCCCAAGAATTGTTAGAATCCTTTCACAGAATGTTGACATTAAGGGTTAGCTCCCAGTGAATTCTCTACTCTCATTGTGATGATAGTTGTTTTAAAGTGTTATTTTTCCATATCTTAGACAAGCTACTTAACATTTTTGTGTTTGTTTCTTTATCTACAAAATGTGATAAGGATATATTTTAGCTATTTTTATTATGTTTTCAGGTAATGGGAGTTGAGATCAAGTCTTGTATGGATTTCATTCAACTCCTCCAGGACTCAGTAAAGAAAGGAGAGACACAGAACTATTGTACATTTTACTCTTCTGGATTCCGCAGTGGTCTATGGAGAATAGGCAGGCGGCTGTACTAATGAGCTTCACCCTCCTTTGGGAGTTCTGTTTTCATGTTTATTATGACAACCCAGTGTTAACTGAAGCAGTGACCTTTCATTTAGGGGCTCCTCTTCCCTCATTAGGGCAACCTCTGCAGTGCCCACCCCATGTTTGGGAGACATCCTCAAACAGAGGACAAATATGAGTGTGGGAGCAGTCCCCTCACCCTGAGACTCTCATGTGCCCCGTGCATGGCTCT
Source organism: Myotis lucifugus (assembly GCF_000147115.1). Classification (NCBI taxonomy): domain Eukaryota; kingdom Metazoa; phylum Chordata; class Mammalia; order Chiroptera; family Vespertilionidae; genus Myotis; species Myotis lucifugus. Next base: position 2,182,333 of record NW_005871196.1, read on the forward strand.
GACACAGGTAGAGCTGAGAGCTCCCCCACATTATCTCCAGTCCTGGCTACTTTGAGTTAGGGCTGGTGGGGTGACTGCCATTGGTCCCTAAGTAGTTTTTCAACTAAAGAAAATGCATGAAATGAATGCAAAGGAAACACCTGTCTAGGCAGGTCCTCTCCTCAATTCAGTCTTGGAAAAATTCCTGAAGTTTAATGTATGAGAATGGCACCTTTCTCTAGTTCCCAGCAATAATATGTCTTTTTATTATAATATTATTTTGGCAATTTCAATGGGAATTTGGAACATGGGCTCGGAGGACTGGAATCTCTTACTCAGTTCTGTATTCCCAGCACCTAGTAAAATATAATGTGTAAAGAATGTGTGTGTGTGATGAAAAAGAGATGAGCTTGATGAATTAGGATCACATTATAAATAGTCTAAATCAGGATCCTTTTGAGAATTAAAGAGGATACTGACCAGATGAGCCACCAGATTAACAGGAGTAAAATAGGACTGTCCCCAGCAAACTGGGATATATGATCACCCTATGCATAAGGGAAATGGGGAAGAAAGAGGAAAAATAGTAGGATAAAAGAATAAGAGAAAAAAAATAGCACACTTGGCTTCCCTGGGAAACCAACTCTGAGATGGATGCTGGGATGCAGGAAGTTGACTGAGGAATGCTCTTGTCAACAGTAAATGAGGGAGCGTGAGAGAAGTAGGATTGGCTAAGGGAAAAGTTAATTTTGATGGGCCACAGGGAGCTCTGAACCTGGGATGGCCCTTCAGAGATAGCCCAAGTCAAGGCAAGGACCTGTGTCTTTGTACACCAGAACCAACCAGTCACGGGATCTGTGCTGACATGGGAAGGTGGTATAACCTTGGGTGAGGAGGCTTCCTTCTATGGAGGTCAGCTCCCTCGGAAGGATGCAGTTATGCCCTGCACCAGTCAGCACGCCCAGCAGCGAGGGTGTACCAGGGCCTGAAGGAGGACCGAGCAGCACACCAAAGCCACTCCCATGTACCCTTTGTGCTGCTCAATCACCTCCTTCAGAGAGTAAGTTTACCCCCATCTGGGAGTGCTCCTAGAGATTCAATGTGACAAACTATAGCCCTGCTGCTGCAGCTGGACTCCAGGTCACAACTGACACAACTTCTTCCTCTACAACCCGTTCCAGATTCACCTCACTCTCAAATAGCACTTCTGCTGGTCGTGGTGGCTTGGAACATCATCCGTGTCATCCATGAGGAGTGTGAGTCCCTGGTGACCATACTTTGCTCAGGCTGTGGTGGCTGGATTTTTCCATTTGGGCATCAGAATTGGGTAGGAGAGTACCAAGAGATTCCCTGGTGGATTACGTGGGAGCCAAACATATCCCTTCTTACGCCCTTTTCCCAATGTAATAGCAGTATATTATGAGATGGAAGTGGCCACCTGGGGCTGGGCATATGCAAGTCCAGAGGGCATCAGAAAGCTGCAGGTGTCAATGGTCCAAACCTCCATTGAACCCACCACTGTTCTGTAGCAGTGCCTCTCCCTCTGCTTCTACCTCTGGCTGCATGGGGTTGGTTGGTTCCTTATGACCAGATGATGGAAGAAGTGCATATCTGTCTTGTCCTTCCAAATGCCTGTAGTGAGCTCTGATGGTCCAGGACAAAGATCTGACCATGAGGGGGCAGTAGCACACAATGAGCTTGCTTTGGGCAGTGCTTTGACAAAATTGTAGGAAGTACCTCACATTAGGAGACCTTTCAGAAACAAGAGGCAACCACCAGAGGGGAGGCTTGGCATATTTTATAACCCCAAGGGTTGTCCTGTGTGTGGCTAGCTGAGGTCAGGCAAGGGTATGCCAAGTAAGCAGGCTCTAAGTGGTAAAAAATCTACTTTGGACTATATTTAAAGCAATTGGATTCATTAAATGTAAACTTTTGAATTTGACTCTGGCATGTTTTTGAGCTAATGGTCTCAGCTTGCTCTGAGGAAGTAAACAGCTTAGTGACAATACGCAGGGGCCATCGTTGGCACATTTATGTAACAATGCCATGTTCTCTTCACTGTCTCTGTCACTCTTCCTGGGTTAGGTCCCCAGGCTGTCACTCTGATATGCCTTTATCTTATTTCTGATGATTAAGTGTCTCTACTTGGCTCTATCATTTAGCCACCCTACCATCTCCATTGCTGTGAAAGCCCAGTCACCTAACAGAATCTGCCCTGACGGTCAGAGAACAGTCTCCCTCAATTTATCAATTTCTCTCTGGTTCATTTCTTATTACTTCTGTGAACAGAATGCCCTCCAGTTTCTCCCAGGAAACATGGTTGGCTGGTGAGTTTTCCAGCCTTACATGGCATGCTCTCTTCACTGAAGCTCTTGATCCCTTCTTCTACTATCTTATATAAGCTTCCCCAAATCATCCTAAGTGTGTTAGCAATGTCTCCCAGGATCCCAGAGTCCCAGGGTCCTTGCCAGGGTATTAAATACTGCAGTGTGTCCCCATATTTACAGCTCAACTTTCCCAGTTTCATTGGTGTGATCCAAACTGCAGAGCAAAATTCTCTTAACTGTGCCCAGAGTATGTTAGATAAAGTGTGTTTGACCCAGGATATCTCTACTGGCCCTGATGAGTTCCTCTTGGACACTCAAATGCTCCTTTGGAGTGCTATATGAGAAATGGAACACCCCTAGCAGGGATGCAAGGATTTGGGGGAGGGAAGGAGAGAGAGAGAGAGAGAGAGAGAGAGAGAGAGAGAGAGAGAGAGAAGAAGAAGAAGAAGAAGAAGAAGAAGAAGAAGAAGAAGAAGAAGAAGAAGAAGAAGAAGAAGAAGAAAAGAGGAGAGGAGAGGAGAGGAGAGGAGAGGAGAGGAGAGGAGAGGAGAGGAGAGGAGAGGAGAGGAGAGGAGAGGAGAGGAGAGAAGAGAAGGAAAGGGAGGGGAGGGAAGGAGAGAAGAGGTGGGGGAATGGAGGGAAGGGGAGGGAGGGAGGAAGCAAAAGCAAAAGAAAGACCTTCACACTCATGTTGCCAATTCCTTCTTGCCAAGACATCTGTTGCTGCCTTGGAGAACTGGTCCTCAGACAGCCCTAGAGGGTGGAGTTCACATGCCTGCCATATTCCGCTGCTTTCCCCATAGGAATTCCCTGAGCAGTGGTATTTGGGGGTAGCAGTTCCATGAAGTGGAGAGCCAATATGAACTCTTCATCTATAAGAATGAGAAGGGCACCTGCACCACCTCAACTACTTCCTCTCTCACCCTCTCCCAATTTTTCCAGAGAAAGTGCATGGCCCTGTTCAAGCAGCAGAAAGAACCACTTCTTGGTTTTCTATTTGTTAAGTAACCAAGCAGAGTGAGTGAAATTGAGAACAAACTTAAGCTATATTCATGTTGTACGTTCCAATGTTTCCAGAGCACTTTCTCACCGGTTATCCCATATTTGACTTTACAACATCTCTGTAGATAGTAGAAAGAAGGCTTATTCCCATTTAACAAATGAATTCTGGGTCACAAAGAAGTTGAGTATATGAAAGCTAAGCAACTAGCAGAACTAGGCTTTTAAATTTTGAAATTTTTTAGATCAGTAATTCTGTAGACCAATAATAGGTCAGAAACACTGTATTATGAAATAATGCTTGCCAGGATTTGTGTTAAAATGTTTGTGCTTTCCTAGTAAATATCAGACAGGAAGGTGAGAGAACAGCTGATCATTTATTTTCTGTACCTATTATTTACTAAAAGTACATTTGGTGTTTAAAAAATATAACCAAGCCAGTTTTTTAAAAATATGTTTTTGATAGAATCCAAGATGGCAGCTGACAGGATAGCAGTGAGGGAGAGAGTGTGAGTGACTGAGGGAGTGAAGGGGGAGTGCATGAACGCATGGGGCATGTGTGTGTATGAATGAGGGGCAGTTATATTCCCCAGGCCTTTTGGGGGCTGGCAGACCAGGCTCCCCTAGCTGGACAGCCTCTGCTACTGCTGCAGTCTCTCCCGGGGCAGCCGGCTCTGCCACAGAGGCTGTGCCATTTTGAAGGGGAGAGCTGCTGTGACGGGGAGCCCAGCCTCACCTCCACCTGGGGAGCCCTCATACACCACCTGAGAACCTATAGCCACACCGGCCAGGGACCTGCTGCCTTGGCTACAAACCCACAAACACCAAGACTCCAGCCTCCTTGGCTGCTGGCTCCTAAAAAGTTTGCCCAGAGGGGAGACAAAATGGCAGCCAAATAGGCAGACATGTCCTGAGCCTTCTCATGGAGCAGATAGAAGAAACAACTAAATCGAATAACATCCACCTGGATTTGGCGAATTAGACACAGCTGGTGACACATCCATAGCCAGAAAGGACAGAGGACACCTGGAGAATGGTAAGATCGGGGATCTGAGCTGGAGAGAGAGAGAGACATGCAACCACTGGGACTAGAGTGTCAGAAGGAAATTGTGCTGCACCAAGTCCACGTCCCATTGAGATACGCGTACGCTTGACTGTGGAAGGGGGTCCACAGGGCTGCTAGCAGCTGGGGAATCTAGATCTAAGTCCACAGCCATGGGAGGCTGCGCCCAGAAAGGCAGCCTGAAGTTCTGCACTGGCTGCGCAGAGCCAGGCAGAGAGAATCGTGCAGCTGCGTGGTTACTCTATCTTTATATTTTCCTCGCTAAAACCAGTACATAGGATCTTTCAATTACAAACACTCACCAAGGCTGCAGTGCAGGTGGAGGTGGTTTTGTGGAGACTGGGGAGCAAAGCAGGGAGAGGCAACCAGGAATCCAGCTCTGGGACAGTCTGGTTCCTCCAACCCTAAACAGCCATTTTTCTCCTGAAAAGCCAGCCGCACCCAGCCTGGAACTTTGCATGGACACAAGGTTTCTGAATACCCCCAGGGAGCCCTCGGGGACTGGGTTGAGGGGCCATTTGGTCCCAGAAACTAATACAGCAACAACCCCACCTAGAGCCCGTGTCATAAATAGATGCTTGTGTAAATATGATTGAAAGCAAGTAGACAAACAAAGTGGGCAGATTGGTTTTGCATGCCTGAAACCAAGGCTATGGAGACAGACACAGAGGAGTGGTGGATCAACACAGTGCTGACTACCTAACAGGAAACTGAGAAGTGCCAGAAAAGACAGTGGAGAGGGGTCTTAAACCAGCCCTCATGGGACATTAAAACTCAGCTGAAGTGAACAACACTTCACTACTTCACTTTTTTATTTTTTATCATTTACTTAAGAAAGAGGGAAAAAGAAAAAAATAATTTTTTCACTTTAATTTTTTAATTATTTATTTATTATTATTTTTTTTAACCTTTTATTTTTTGGATTAGTGTCCTACATTCTATTTTATCATTATTTTACTTAATCTTATTTTTTCCTTTTTGCCAATCTTTTCTTCCTCACAGATTCCTTTTTCATACCGTTTTTCTTCTCCTGTTCCTACTTTAGTTTTTCCTCTCTCCTTTCTTTTTACTCCTTGTTAAAAATAGATCTTCTTTATCTGCTTTATTGACACTTTACTATTATAGTAGACTCTGTTGGCTTAATCATATATCTAATTTCCTCTTCCCTGCTCCAAGTCCATGCACCCTTCTCTTTTCTCTTTCTTCACTAGCTAATTATTTTTCTTTTCTTTTTTGTTTTGTTTTTGTTAAAGGCTGGCAGAGAGAGACAGAAAGTTACCTACAAGGGATCTCCCATTAGACTACCAACTGATTTCTCAACAGAAACACATCAGGCCAGAAAGAAATGGGATGAAATATACAAAGTGATGGAAAGCAACGGGCTGAATCCAAGAATACTATAATCAGCAAGGCTATTATTCAAAATTGAAGGTGAAATAAGGAGCTTCATAGACAAAAAAGGGCTAAGAGGGTTTATTACCACCAAGCCACCAATGCAAGAAATGCTAAAGGGACTGCTGTAAAAAGAAGAAATAGGAAAGGAAGAAGGAACACAGGTATAAAGAATAAAAATGGTGACTAACAAGTACCTATCAATAATAATCTTAAACTTAAATGGATTAAATGCTCCAATCAAAAGACATAGGGTAGCTGTATGACCCCTATATTTGCTGTCTACAAGAGACCCACCTCAGAAAAAAGGACTTACAAAGACTAATAGTGAAGGAATGGGAAAAAATTTTCAGGCAAATGAAAAAAAAAAAAGCTGGGGTAGCAATACTTATATCTGAAAAAAATAAACCTCAAAGTGAAGGCCATAACAAGCGATAAGGAAGGCCACTTCATAATACTAAAGGGTGCAATTCAACAAGAGGATATAACTCTGGTAAACATATATGCACCCAATACAGGAGCACCAAATACATAAAAAAATTCTGGAAGATATCAAGGGAGAGATCAACAGCAATACAGTCATAGTAGGGGACTTCAATACTCCATTGATACCACTGGATAAATCCCCTAAACAAAAAAATCAGCAAGGAAACATCAATCCTCACTAGATCAGATGGAATTATTTGACATCTTCAGAACATTTCACCCCAAAGCTACCAAATATACAATCTTCTCAAGTGCACACAGGACATTTTCAAAGATAGACCACATATTGGACACAGGCCAAACACTTGGAGGCTAAATAGCATGCTAGTAAACAATGATTGGGTAACCAAAGAGATCAAAGTAGAAATAAAAAGCATCCTAGTAACAAAGGACAATGAAAACAAACAATCCAAAATCTATGGGACACAGTGAAAGCAGTCCTGAGAGGGAAGTTCATAGCTCTACAGGCCTACCTCAAAAAACAAGAAAAAATGGTAATAAATTATCTAACCCTACAACTTAAAGAATTAGAAAGAGAGCAATAAGAAAAGCCCATAGTGAGCAGAAGGAAGGAAATAATAAAGATCAGAGCAGAAATAAACGACATAGAAACCAAAAAAACAATACAAAAGATCAATAAAACCAAAAGCTGGTTCTTTGAAAGGATAAACAAGATTGACTAGCCAGGCTTACCAAGAAACAAAGAGAGAGGACTCAAATAAACAAAATCAGAAATGAAAAAGGTGCAGTAACAACAGACCCCACAGAAATACAAAGGATTGTAAAAAATATATAATGAACAACTCTACTCCATAAACTGGACAACCTAGATGAAATGCACATATTCTTAGAAAAATACAAACTTCCAAAACTCAATCAGGAAGAATAAAAAAACCTGAATAGGCTGATTACTACCAATGAAATTGAAGCAGTAATCAAAAATCTTCCATCAAACAAAAACCCTGGTCTGGACAGCTTTTCTGGGGAGTTCTACCAAACATTCAAAGAAGAATTAAAACCTATCCTCCTCAGACTATTCCAAAAAATTCAAGAGAAAGGCACACTTTCAAGCTCTTTCTATGAAGCCAGCATTACCCTAATCCCAAAACCAGATAAAGACACCACAAAGAAAGAGAACTACAATATCCCTGATGAACATAGATGCTAAAATCCTCAACAAAATCCTAGCAAATCAGATCCAGCATTACATTAGAAAGATCATACTCCATGACCAAGTGGGATTTATTCCGGGGATGCAAGGATGGTACAATATCCGCAAATCAATAAACATGATACGTCACATAAACAAATTGAGAGACGAAAATCACATAATCATATCAATCAATGCTGAAAAAGCATTTGACAAAATCCAACACCCTTTCTGACAAAAACTCTCAGCAAAATGGGGATAGAGGGGTCATACTTCAACATAATAAAAGCTTTATGTGACAAACCTATAGCCAACATCATACTCAATGGGCAAAAACTAAAACCATTTCCCCTAAGAACAGGAACAAAACAAGGATGCCCACTTTCAACACTCCTGTTCGACATAGTACTCGAAGTGCTAGCCATAGCGATCAGAGAAGAAGAAGAAATAAAAGGCATCCAAATTGGAAAAGAAGAAGTAAAACTGTCATTATTTGCAGATGACATAATATTATACATAGAAATACCTAGACTCCATAAAAAAACTACTAGACTTAATAAATGAATTTGGCAATGTAGTAGGATAAAAAATTAACACCCAGAAATCTATGGCTTTTTTATACACCAAAAATGTACTCATAGAAAGAGAAAGTAAAAAAACAATCCCATTTACCATTGCACCAAAAAAAATAAGATATCTAGAAATAAACTTAACTAAGAAGGTAAAATACCTGTACTCAGAAAACTACAGGGCGTTGAAAAAAGAGATAGAGGAAGACATAAACAAATGGAAGAATATACCATGTTCATGGATTGATAGAATCAACGTCAGTAAAATGTCCACACTACCCAAAGCAATCTATAGTTTTAAGGCAATCCCCATTAAAATACCAATGGCATACTTCACAGACCTAGAACAAACTCTCCAAAAATTCATCTGGAATAAAAAAGACCCCAAATAGCCACAGCAATCCTGAGAAAGAAGAACAAAGTTGGAGGGTTCACAATACCAGATATCAAGCTATATTACAAAGCCACTGTTCTCAAAACTGCTTTGTACTGGCACAAGAAGAGACATATAGACCAATGGAACAGAACAGAGAACCCAGAAATCGACTCAAGCCATTATGCTCAATTAATATTTGACAAAGGAGGCAATAGCATACAATGGAGTCAATACAGTCTCATCAATAAATGGTGCTGGGAAAATTGGACAGATACATGCAAAAAAATGAAACTAGACTACCAACTTACACCATACAAAAATAAACTCAAAATGGTTAAAGGACTTAGATGTAAGATGGGAAAACATAAAAATCTTAGAAGACTCCATAGGCAGCAAAATAGCAGACGTATGCCATAGCAATACCTTTGCAACTGTATCTTTGGTACAGTTCCTAGGGCAATGGAGACTAAGGAGAAAATAAATAAATGGGACTACATCAAAATAAAGATCTTCTGCACAGCAAAAAAAAAGAACTCATAAAACTTAACAAAAGGAAGATAAACAATCCAATCAAAAAATGGGCAAAGGACCTAAATAGACACTTTTTGAAAGAGAATATACAGAAGGCTGAGAGACAGATGAAAACATGCTCAAAGTCACTAATCATGAGAGAGGCAAATCAAAACAACAATGAGGTACCATCTCACACCTGTCAGAATGGCTATCATCAAGAAATCGACAAATGACAAGTGCTGGCTGAGGATGTGGAGAAAAAGGAACCCTCCTGCACTGCTAGTGGGAATGCAGACTGGTGCAGCCACTGTGGAGAACAGTATGGAGATTCCTCAAAAAATTAAAAATGGAACTCCCATTCGACCCCGTAATCCTACTTCTGGGAATATATCCCAAGAAACCAGAAACATCAATCAGAAAGGACATATGCACCCCGATGTTCATAGCAGCACAATTTACAATAGCTAAGATTTGGAAACAGCCTAAGTGCCCATCAGCAGATGAGTAAATTAAAAATACTGTGGTACATCTATACAATGGAATACTATGCTGCTGTAAAAAAGAAGGAACTTTTACATTTGCAACAGCTTGGATGGACCTGGAGAGCATTATGCTTAGCGAAATAAGCCAGTCGGAGAAAGATAAATATCACATGATGTCACTCATGTGGAATATAATGAACAACATAAACTGATGAACAAAAATAGATCCAGAGACTAAGAAACACTGAACAGACCATCCAACCTCAGAGAGAAGGCAGGGTAGAGGGTGGGTAAGAGATCAACCAAAGGACTTGTATGCATGCATATTAGCCTAACCAATGGACACGAACACTGGGGTGGTGTGGGCTTGTCCTAGGGGGCGGGAGTGGCAGGGCAAAGCAGTCAATTGGGGTAAAAGGAGACATATGCAATTCTTTAAACAAAAAAACTATAGCAAATAAACAGATAATCAAATAAAGACATCCAAATAAGTAAGAAAAAATTGTTTTTTATTGATTTCAGAGGGAGAGGGAGAGAGGGATAGAAACAAAATTGATGAGAGAGAAACATTGATCAGCTGCCTCCTGCATGCCCCCAACTAGGGATTGAGCCCACAACCCGGGCACATGCCCTACCAGGAATTAAACTGTGACCTCCTGGTTCATGGGTTGACATTCAACCACTGAACCACACCATCTGGGCCAAACCAGTTTTACTTTCTAAACATTTATAAGCCTTTAAAAAGCCTATGTGTAAAATTTTTGTCTATCACAAATATTGCCAGCACCATGATTTTTAAAGGGCAATAAAAGAAATTTTAGTTATGTGGTTAACTGCACTATATCAGTTTTTCCCTTGCAACTTCTATCAATAAAAAGAAAATGTGGTCATTGAAGTTTCCGGAGTATATTAATCTATTTTGACTTTTCCCCAAAGGTAATGGAGAAAGCCAATGTTTTCTCAAACTGCCCTAGACGATTAGACTTAATAATACCCAAGAGCCAAGAGAAATACAATTTTATTCCAGAATGGTTCAGGGAGAAGATTCCCCTCACAGCAACCATGCAAATAAAAGCTGGCCCACAGTTTCATGTCCTAGATGAAATGGGGAAGTGGCGTGGACATAGTTTAACCACAGTTGAGACACTTCGCAATACTATCCCTCTATTTCTTCACCAAGATGTTCTTGTGTATCAGCATGCAACAGCAATGACTCCAGCAGGGCCCTGGAATGCACAGCTAGCCACACTGTGTTCAGAATCCTCAGTGAAACCATTCCCATTGGGAAGCAGATGCCCAATTATGGGTGGAGGCTAATGGATGGCTATGGTCACAGTTAGGGACTGCCACCACTTGGGTTTCTTTAGTACGAAAGAAGCAAAAGGTCCACGGAAGTGACTTCAGCAGAAAGTCTGATGCTTACCTTTGGTGACGATAAAGATCAAGATGGCAATCAGGATGTTAAGAACATGATGCTCCCACGAAGCCACGTGGATGTAACCCTTGTTGCACCTGTTAGCTTTCTTTTCCTTCGTTATTGCTTACAGCACCCAACCCTTCCAGGCACCTGAAAATGCAAAGGTCAGGGAAGAGGCTGCAGGGAGGTCCAGCCAAATCCATCCAGGCCCACGTCCTACTAGCAATGGCATCTTCCTTTACCAAGCAAAACAGAGCTCAGCATTTTAACTGTTTTACACCTATTATGGGTTAAGACGGTAGAAAAAAACTTAAATCTTCCCTACCTGATCCACCAGTGGGGCAGGAAGCAGAAGAGAAAGGGTGAACGTTTTCTATGAGTAGTTAAGCTGTGTGTCCCATATGATGGCTATCAGCCACATGTGGCCAGAAAGACTGAAAAACTGAATTTTCAAGTATATTTCATTTTAATTAATTTAAATTTTAATAGTCACATGTGGTTGGACACCACTGAGTTGGAGAAAGAGAAATCATTGAACCAGCAAGATAGTTGTTATTTCTCTGCCATCGTTGATGTCGACTTTCTCCTCTGAGTCTCATAACATTGCCCGTTGGGCTGGAGGAGCAGGTAATATATTACTGCATTGTACACAGACATATAAAGGATAAACAGACTCCTTTAGAGTCATTAGGTAGTTTATAATGGAAGCATGCCTCCAACTCACAGGTTATGACAGGTAGCTCCGGTGTCTGTACAATGATGACGACAACAATACATTAACGACATAACCAACACGGACGGCTCGCTCTGTCAGGAAGCTCTGCACATGGTGCTCAGGGCTTCCCAGCAGCTGCACGTGGTGGTGCTCAAGGAAAACAGTACTTCAGACATGGCCCACGGAGGTGGGGAGGGAGCTGGGTAAGCTGCACCCCTCCAGCGTGCCATCTGAAACCATCCGTCACACTCAGTTTACATTCTGTAATTAAGATAAAAATAGAAGGAAAAAGGTAGGTCTCCAATGTTGATTTGTAAAGAAGTTCCAAATGTTTCATGAAAAACTCCAGCTTGCTTTCTTAACCATATCGTTTTGTGTTTGAAATAGCTATGCAGAATTCCACCCTTTTACAGGTGTCCCTGGAACCGTGCGTGATGCTCACCATTATGTTGCCAGCCCCCCAGGTACTGCTCGTGACCTAAGGCTGGTGGCTGGTGCTTCCCAGCAAACTGCACATTGACACACAGATCGGGAAGCTTGGCAATGTCTCACTTAATCCTTACAGCAATCCTATGAGGCTGTTACTATTAGCAGACCCATTTCAGAGGTGAGAACACTGAGACTTGGAATGGCCCAGTAACCTCCCAATGGCCGAACAGCTCTAGGGAGCAGCTGGGTTCCCATACAACTGTCTGGCGTAGAGACTGAGTCCCTGAGCCTGCCAGCTCTCAGTCCTGGGCTTCGCCCACTGCATCGTAATTACTAATATGAGGAAATATCACAAGGAAGGCAACGTAAGAGGAGATTCAGAGAGCTGCTCTGAAAAATATATTTTTAAAACAACATCTTGATAAGATGAAACTCAAGAGACTTTTCTAATTGTCAAAAACACAAAATACAAACTAAAATGGTTCTGGCACATTCACAGCATTTCTCAGATTTTAAACATAAAACACTGACTGGCATGTACAGCTTTTGGCTTATGAAGACGGAACGGCTGGCCAGTAACTTTCCAGCAACCACAGCGCTCCGACCGCTATGGCAGCCCCTGTTCACATCCAAGCCTGGCGCCCACGGCCCCCTCAGTGTCGGTGGTGTTTGCTGGGCCTGAGTGTGGTTGCTTCTTTGACTCCAGCACAACGCTGTGAAGGCCTGAGGTAAGGTTTGTGGACATGCGCATGCCCTCCAGCCAGCCCCTTAGACCAGCGGTTTTCAACCTTTTCATGCCACGGCACACATAAACTAATTACTAAAATTCTGCTATTCACCAAAAAATATACTATGTTTTTTGCTGATCTGACAAAAAATAGGTATAATTTTGGTTGTGTTGGCTGCTATCTTTTTGTTTTTGTTGTTAATCCTCACCTGAGGATATTTTTTCCATTGATTTTTTAGAGAAAGTAGAAGGGAAGGAAGAAGAAAGTGAGAGAGAGAGAGAAAAAAAAAACCATCAATGTGAGAGAGACACATTGATTGGTTACCTCCTTTATGCATCCAGATTTGGGCACAGGGATGGAACCTGCAACTCAGATACATGCCCTTGACCCAGAATATAACCCATGGCCCTTTAGTGCACAGGCCAATGCTCTAATCACTGAGCACACTGGCCAAGGCAGGTATTGCATGTTTTAAAGTTTTTTTGTGGCATACCAGCTGAAAATTGCTGCCAAGTACATGTCACAAATACATATTCATACTAGTATACACATGCACATACATGCATACTAACGTATATGCACATGTGTATGCATGCATTTGTATACATGTACACTTGCACACACCAGTGTACATAACATACACAGACACACAATATACATGCACACACAATATGCACCTCTATATACACATATGGATAACACATGTGTACTCACATCCATGCATGCACACACACTGTACAGATGCATGTGTATATGCACATGTACATGCACAGATCCATGTACACACACAAAGATACATATTTCTGCACATACACATGTACACAGACACACATATCCAATCCATATGCATGTACACAGACATGTGTACGGTACACATATACACAATACATTCACACATGTATGCACCCACACACACAGCTCTGGGCAGGCTGGCCCTCCGCGGGGAACTGTGTCCACGCAGTCTGAACACCGCAGGACACAGCACTCTTTCTCTGACCATTGTTCTCTGCACAAAGACAAACTCCCAGCCAAGTTCGGGCTTTCTTTCGTGATTTGCATGCAACTTCCATCTGAGCGCTGCTGGAAAGACTCTTGGACTTGACAGGCAGAAACTGGAAGAAGCTGCTGTCACTTCTGTGAGTTGTTGCAGATGTCCTGAGTGGGTCAATAGCAAGGCCCGGACACCAGAGGCCAAGCTGCCTTGCCCTCCCGCCGGTCCTCTGTGAGGCCTTGCACAGCCTGCTGCTGCTATCAGACCCCATTCTCTGCTGTGCTGCTCAGAGAGCCGGCCCCCACGCTCAGAGCAGCCCCTACCTCCCCGGGCTGTGGTCACAGCCTCCAGATCCTCTCTTTTCTAGATCCAGGAGCCTTGGAAGAACAAAGACTTTTAAGACAAGTTTTATTAGTGACGCCTCCTGTGCTCACTCTCTGGGACAGGTCAATGCTATCAACCCCATTTCACAGAGGGAAACAGACCCAGAGAGATCAGATGCTTCACTCAAGGTCACACAGCATGTGCAAGGCAGAGATAGGACAATTAGGCCCAGCCTATCTGTTGGGACAAAGCACAACGATTTGTGATGCAGGACTCCAGGGCAGTCGCTCTGAAGGTCCTGGAAGTCAGACCTTAGGAGGCCAGATAGATATAAGCATGGGGGCAGCATACACATTTTTATTGCTGGGTAACACCCTGAGTCCGCTCTGACCCACCTCCCACCACCATCTCTCTCCTTCCCTTGGTTCCACTAGCTGGTGGAATATTCCAGTTGCCCCTGTGTAGCTAGGTTGCAGCTTAGAAAGGACTTCAGCAGCTACAGGCTCTTCTGGTGTTACCAGGTGGAGTCCAAAGGCCGAGCAGAGGAAATTAGATTCTATTCTGTCGACTTCCCCGCTCACGATGCTGGACCACACGCAGCTCCCATTGAATCTCTGGCCCCTCACAGGAAGGGGCGGGTGTGTTGCATTGCCACTCTGTGCTCCTCTCCTTGGTCCCCCAGCTCTTTGTTTGTGGCTGAATATAAGCAAGAGGTGGTACCTACTTGTAAAAAGGAAATGAAAGAAGAAGACGAGGTGAGGATGACAGCTGGGCAAATGAGGGAAACACAAAAGCCACAGGCCACAAACCTCAGCTCAGAAAGCAGGTCCCTGAGCCAAAGCACAGGTTCTGCCGGCTCTCCCAGGGAGCTGTACGGCTGGCAAGGCAGCCCAGGCGCCAGGGGCCTCATGTCCTGGGAAGGAGCTCAGGCCCGCGGGTGTGCACCGTGGAGCTTGTGAATTTCAGTTGCCAGGGGCACGTGTGCTTGCCAAATCCGATTGGGTCCTTCCAGATTTGGAGTTTCCCCGAGAATACACAGGCGCAGGACTCCCAGGCTTCTCCACGCAGATTAAAGGTGCATAGGGGGGTCGTCTGCAGGGGCCCTCAAACGTCCTCCTATTTAAAACAATGTCCTTCCTCATCCTCCCAGTCTTTCTTCCTGAAGATCCTCCTTCAGTCTCAGACGCGTTAGGGTGGGAGAGCATGGGGTGCTATTGCGACCCATTTCAACTCTCCAATATCCCAGCCCTTTCCCTGGTCGGGCACTTCCCCTCTGTATGAGTCAGCTCGACTGCCATAAACAATAGCACAGACTGGGGGCTACAGCAACAGACACTTATTGCCTCACAATTCTGGAGGCTGAAAGTCCAACATCAAAGTGTCACACACACACACACACACACACACACACACACACACGAGCGCGCACACGCACGCCATAGTGGCGATGTGCAGTTGGCTGCGTGCTCACTGTGCCCTCACATGGTCTTTCCTCTGTGCGTGCATGCCTTGTGTCTCTCTTTGTGTCCAACTTCCCTCTTCCTTATAAGAACAACAGTTAGATTGAATCAGGTCCACCTAATGGCCTCATTTTAACTTACTCACCTCGTTAAAGGCCCCATCTTCAAATGTAGACACATCCTAAAGCACCGGGGGTTAGGGCTTCAACACAGGGATTTGGGGGCCGGGGGCGGGGGAGTTGCAATTCAGCCCATAACACCTTCTTATTAGTCGGAATAGGAGTCAGTCGGATTTCCACAGTGAAAGCTGAAGATGTCCTTCTCTCTCCGTTCCCGCCTCCCTTGCAGCTGGGCTGAGCGGGGGTGGGACTCACACTCCGCTATTGGAAGCTCATGCTCTGGACATGGGGTCTGAAGGAAGTGAGGTTGGCACCAGGCCAGAGGGGCTCTCACTCCCGTTGGTGCCGTGGGCAGCAGGGCAGGAGCAACCAGACCCTGTTCCTGGCATGGAAGAGGGGAGGGGAGGCCATCTCAGTAAGTCTGTGTTCCTGCCCTAGCACTTAGCACAGTGGTGCCTGGAGCTTAGTTCAACTACAGAGATTCCAGTTTTCCACAGCATGGTTTTGGGCACGGTTCCTGGCTGCTTAGCCTCAAACTCTGGTTCTCTAGCCCTCCCTGTAATTCTGAGAGTTGCCTGAATGCTTTCTAGTAAGTTCCCTTTCTGCTTAAAGCAGCTAGAGCTGAATTCTGTTGCTTACAGTTGTGAATCTTAACTCACACAGAGGGGAAATTTTTTACTTTATAGTCAGCTCTCAATCTGACTTTAAATAAAATATAAAAGAGAATAAAGTCAACTTTCATTGTAATTCAGGGACAAAAAAAAGACTTTTGACATAACTATTAATTGCATTGCGTATCAAAAATAAATAAAAGTTTTACCTCTGGACCAATCTTTATAAAACACTTCCCCTCAGGAACCTGTGATGGCTCCCTATTGCCCATGGTTTCAGCTTTAAGCTCCTTTGTCTGGCTTTGAAAACCCTCTGGAGTATAATTGCAGCCTGTCTAGACCCTCTCACACCTACTGCTGAGGCCGACTGCGGTTAGAAGGGCCTCCACTTAGTGGTGAAGCTCACATGCTTTCCCATGAGGCTACTGGGGTTGGAACACAGGCAATGTGACCTTTGATGCTTGCACCCTCTCAGCCCCAGTCTCCTCGTGTGCACAGCAGAGGTGATGATGGCCATGGAAGGCATTTAGCTTGACCTCTGTGCCATGCCAGCAGATGAGTGTGACCAGCATGTGTCAACAGTAGTTGCAGGATCAGCAGCAGCATCACCTGGGAACTGGCTAGAAATGCCCGTCTTGGGCCCATCCCAGACCAGCAGTGCTGGGCCATCGGGGATGAAGCCAGAGGGCCACGCTCTGGGCTAATACTAGTTCCATCACCACTGCTGACAGCTGGTTTAAGAACAGTCACGACTAATGCCAGCAAGACTCCAGGAAAAAGTTGCTGTGGCTTCTAGAAAAGAAGCTCCTTGCCTCTTGGTAGAAAACCATGGGATGCCGCCTCCCTCTCCCCAGGAGGGTAGAGTATGCACTGCCTTCCTGTCTGAGGGGAAATGAAGCCGATGCGTGGGGAGGGAGGTACTAGGAAGTACACTGAGAAATGGGAGATGGAGCCAGACTATGACAAAACCCTGCCCGCAGCCCACCCTACGTCCAGATATCCAGCTACATGAGCCAAGAGAACCCTTATCTCTGAACTGAGTTGAGGTTTCTGTGACTTGCAGCCAAAAGGACTCTAATGATTTATCTCCTAGGATTGCTGTGAGGTGAGATGATTCACGTTGAGTGCTTAGCACACTCTCTGACACCTTGGAAACTCTCGTTATGTGTCTATCATCATCACTATTCATATTATTTTCATTACTAGTATTACATACATTCCAGATGCATTAAAACAAACTGTGTCTTGACCTATCCTAATTCTCCAGCTGTGAGCCTTCGAAGTTCTACCTCCCTATTTCACGACCCACCTCAAATGGGACATTCCTGAAGCCGTTGGAATTACTGAAGCCAATCCAACTCGCTCCACTGAATTCTTGTATCCACAACTGTGCCTAAGTTGTACCAGGGTTGGCATGTGTCAATCAGAGAGGGGCCGAGTATGCAGGCGGGCAGTTGGGCACCACTGCCATGTGGGGTAGGCCTGTGTGGCACACCTTTGCTCTCTCTCCCACCTAGAACATGAGCTCCTTGTAAACAGCACCCATGTGTCATTTCTTTTGTTTCTCTACAAAACCTAGCATGAAGCTGAGTGCCTGGGTGAAGGAACCAAGTGCCCAGCAGGCACCATGTGAATGGCTCACCTGTATTATCTAACCTGACTCTTACGCAGTTCTATGAGGTAGTTACTGTTTTCTGTGTTCCTCCAACCACAGCAGCATGGCAGTAAAAATAGTCACAGTAGGATTTTTTTCTAAAGAAAATCACTTTATTCTGATTGATTCATAGAAAGTAACATCACAAAAGCTGATTTAAGGAGACCTCACAAACACTTGTCCAGCCCCAAACTCAATACCATCTCAGTAAACTTCTATACAGTAAAAACACCTTCTTCCATTGCAATACTTTTTTTTTAACATTTTGCCCAGCTAGCATGGTTCAGTGGTTGAGTATCAACTTATGAATCAGGAGGTCATGGCTTGATTCCTGGTCAGGGCACATGTCCGGGTTGCAGACTCAATTCCCAGTGTGGGGTGTGCAGGAAGCAGCCAATCAATGATTCTCTTTTATCATTGACTAAAGGCCTGGTGCACAAAATTCATGCATTGGGGGAGGGGGGGTCCCTCAGCCCAGCCTGCAATGATGCCAGTGTCCCACGCCCTGGTCTCTGGCCAGAGGTCCCTTCCTCCACACAGCCAGAGCATGGGATGCTGGGCCCCTGGCCCCTCCCTCCACGCGGCTGGAGTGCAGAACGCTGGGCTCACATTGCCAGGGCAACGCCTCCAGCGTCCCCCCTCTCCCCCGCCACTATGGGTGCCGCCATCTTTGTCACAAAGTGATGGTTAATTTGCATATTACTCTTTTATTAGATAGGCTGTTTCTCTCTCTCCCTCTCCCTTCCCTCTCTGAAATCAATTTTAAAAATGTTTTATTGGTTTTTAGAGAGAGAGAAAAGGAGAGATAAAAACATTGATGAGAGAAACATCTACAGCTGCCTCCTGCATGCCCTCTGCTGGAGATCGAGCCCACAACCTGGGCATGTGCACCAACCAGGAATCAAGTGACCTCTTGGTTCATGGGTCGATGCTCAATCACTGAGCAACACTGGCCGGGTCCATTGCAATTCTGAGGCAAGGAAACTACTAGTAATAATGCTAGAGGAGAGGTTTAACTGGTACTTTTATACTTTCCCTATGAATTATATTTTTATACTAAATGAAGTTGATCATGAGAGATGATTTCCCATGTCTTCAATCTTAACTTCTTGATTAGGCTAATCTATTTGTGGAATCACACTGTTTCAGCACTTCGCTGAGGTCTCCCTGGTTCTGGGCACATGCCAAACACTGTTTCATCTCGTGGTGACCACACTAGCCTGTTGTTGCTGCTGCTGGTGGTTAGCTGGCTGAGTTCTCTGAGGCTCCTGGGTGAGGTCAGGCCTGGAGGACTCAGCATTACTTCCTCACAGAAGCCCCAGCAATGGCATGAACTAGTGTGGGGCCGACAGCAGAGCCCACAGCCACACCAGCTGCAGTGGTTGCCATCTGGGCCATCAGATCTGGCTGCTAGGGTGTAGCAGCAGGTGAGCCAACAGCAGATGGTGCAGCCCTGAGTGCAGCTCTCATCTGAGGTGCCCAGCTGGCCAGAGGGACCAAGGGGGAGGTATGGCTTTGGCTTTCATGTGGCATCACAACTGCCAGGCGGTTCTGTGTTTGCAAGTCTGAAATCAGAGATGACCCCCACAATAGGAATCTCAAAAGACTATATTCTCTGGCTTCAGCCCTATTGGGAATTCCAGACCACCTTGGATTCCCCCAAATCGTTCTGAGATCCGCAAGTGTGGACCATCCTCTTGGTTCACCCAGGCATCAGCCATCTTACTTCTCATCCTCCCCAAACCTCACCTCCATGACCATGCTGTCCCCACCACCGACAGAGTCTGAGTGTCCGGCCCCTGTGCCATGTGGAAGCTTGGGATCGAGAACAGAGCCTCAAGTCACTACTGAAGCCTCAGATCCACCTGCTACAGGTGGCCCATCACAAACACATTCCTTCCTGCTTCCTCACCTGAATGTGCTGTCTTCCTCCTCCTGGCTTCTAATCCCATCACTCACCTTGTGAATTCACTCACCTCTTCCTTTTTGATGACTCCTACCCAGGGAACCCAACGCGGCTTCACTTCATCTCCTCCTTTCCTGCTGCAGAGCACGGTGAAGAAAAGCCACAAACCCGTTGTCTGCATGTGTCCCCATGGACGCTTGGCAATTCTTTAATTCATTTTCTGCTGTCAAATGCCTCCAGATCTCTTGTCTGAAGACTCCTGGCCATTCTCTGTTTTCCACTCTTAGGAATAACTTCATCTCCAATTTCACTCAGCTCACTGGATCTTGTTATCTTGCCTTGGCCGGCCCATCTCTCTGAATCCTCACCTTCCTCTTCTCTAATGTTGTGGACTCTGCGAAGGATGGCACTGTCCTCTTTGCCAAAGCCAACCTCTCACCCAGCGCTTCTCACCAACCACAGTCTATCACCTCTCTGCCCGCCCTCGTTGGCTTCTCGCCTGATTGTACCTCCTTCCTCGTGTTTAAAAAGGATCATGGTTACTCTCTACTAAAATGAAACCAAAGCCCTTTTCCTTCACCCACTTCTTCCACAGGCTTCTGCTCCCAGCCCTTAACCACCCAACTTCTGAAAACTACAGTCACCTTCGCCATCCCCCCTCCCTTACTCTCCCTCACCTTCTCCATTGGTCTCTCCCCGCGACTCTCTTGAAACTGCTTTCTCAAAGGTGAGGCAATGATCCTCTGAGCACCACCCACCACCCTGTCCTTGGTGGACCTGAGCGCACAGAATAGCATCTCCTTTGTGAGCTTCTGCACATCCCCCACCTGCCGCCGTCCCAGGAGCACCTCCTGTTTCTGCCTTCAGCTCTCTTCCCTGTCTTTTCACACTCCTTCCCTCGGTGAACTCACTCACACCACAGTTACAGCTCTCACTTCTCCCAACAAGACGAAGCCCCCTCCTTCTCTCTTGCCAACATCCTCCCAACCCCCAAACCTGCAGGCAAGCTCCTTCCAGAAGTGCCCCCACTAGTTTTCTTCTTCTGATCTTACATGAGAAGGAGACTTTAATGTAAAGTAAATCACTGTCTACCAGCCGTGGGCAAACTACGGCCCGCGGGCCAGATCCGGCCCATTTGAAATGAATAAAACTAAAAAAAAAAAAAAAAGACCGTACCCTTTTATGTAATGATGTTTACTTTGAATTTATATTAGTTCACACAAACACTCCATCCATGCTTTTGTTCCGGCCCTCCGGTCCAGTTTAAGAACCCATTGTGGCCCTCGAGTCAAAAAGTTTGCCCACCCCTGGCTAGTCTAAACTCTGATCCAGTGCAAGACCACCTATCACTGTACTTGGGGGCAGATTGTCATCAGGCCTTGGCTTAAATGTTTGCAGTGGTGGGAGGCTCAGTATTTCATGAAGTGCCTTGTTCCATTTTAACCCAACATGGGTACCCCATGAGGCTCTATCCAGGCGACTAGAGGAGCACAGGGCTAGGCCCCAGGAAGTACCCGATCCTTTTCACACCGTTGGAGAGAAAGCCGGGCCTTGAGTCTGTGCCACTTTTCCTACTGGTTCTCCGAGTCCTGTGGACAGTGACTGAGGAGACAACCATGCGAAACACATCTAGAGACAAAAAAGGAAGAAAAATATTTATTAAATGGCAATTCAGTTCACCTACCTACAAAAGAGCCTCCCTGGTATAATGTGCTCTTTTCCTTTTCTGCCTCGCATCCTTCCCAGACTTTTTCCAAGTTGGATTATTCTCTGTTGCCCTAACTTGTCCCTCTCTCCTGCTTCCACACTCTCCTTTTTGCTGATTGTTATCAGAAATGTCTGGGCCCCTCAGCCTTTCCATGCTGCCAGGTGGCGCGGATAGCAGCTCCCACAGGAAAATGTCCTGATCTCACCAACTAAATCCCCATTCTCCCCCCTGAAACCCTAAAAACACTTTCTTTATACTTCTTATCCACCTATCTCTCATTCTATTCATTCATTTATTCATTCCACAATATTTCTTGAACGCAGGGTGGCCCAGGCTCTGTCCTGGGCACGGGAGACCTGGCAGGGAACACGGTATGGAGTTCCTGCCGGGGAGCATGTGGGCACCAAGGGCAGGAAGGCAGTATACGGTGGTCACCATGAAATGTAGTGGCTGGTAGGAAAGGAGCCATCAGGAAGCTTTGGGAGGCGTGACAAGAGGTTCTAACCTGGCCCAGGTCTGAGCGCATTTCTGAACATGCACGGCAGTTGTCAGGGAAGGAGTGATGGTGTCCAGGCATTGTAACCGCAGGGGCAAGTGTCCAGAGATAAGCACGTCACCTTCTGAAAGAAGTACTCCATGGCTGGCATTCAGAAGATGAGAGGGAAAATAGCAACACATCTTGGAGGGCTTGGATTCCAAGAGCACTGTTAATCTTGAAGGTATTTGGAAGTCCCTGCAGGACTTTACAGAACAGTGACACAATCAGTTTATATGCCTTTGAAACTTCCCTCTTGTGTTCTGCCTTCATCATAGGTCTGATAATGGGCCTTTTCTCTCCCTCATTCTGTTTCAACTTCCTTGCATGCCGGTCTAGGCCTTTTTAGTCCCCCAAATCCTGACTGGACGGCAGAGCAGCTGTGGTAATTAATAAATGTTTATAGAAGTGGATATGGGAAAGAAAATATCTTTAGTCACTATATTCTGAAAGATGAAAGCTAATAACTGCATGACTATAGGTTATGAAACCAAAAAGGGCATCAGTAAGTTACATGCATGTATTGGTTCATTGAAATATTAAAGACGAGCCCTGGCTGTTATGTCTTGGTTGGAGCATCGTCCTGTACATAACAAAAAAGGAGCCCACCCAGTATGGCTCAGTGGTTGAGCATCAACCTATGAACCAGGAGGTCACGATTTGATTCCCAGTTAGGTCACATGCCTGGGTTGTAGGCTAGATCCCCAGTATAGGGCATGTGGGAGGCAGCCAATCAATGATTCTCTCTCATCATTGATGTTTCTATCTCTCTCTCCCTCTCCCTTTCTCTCTTAAATCAATCAAAATATATTTTAAAAAATAAAATATAAAGAGAGCAATATTGGAGAACCAAGATGGTGGCATAACCTGTACTCACTGCCTCCCAAAACCACATCAAAATTACAACTAAAATACAGAACAATCATCATCCAGAACCACCTGAAAGTTGGCTGAATGGAAGTCCTACAACTAGAGAATTAAAGAAGAAAGCACACTGAGACTAGTAGTGGGTGCGGAGGTGCTGAATGGGCTGGTCCAGCACTCGCTTGTGCCACTTTTTTTAATTGGGAGGTCATCTCTGTGGAGACCCCCCTGAGAAACAAGGGGTCCCAGCCCCACACCAGATCCCCAGCCCAGGCACCCAGTGCTGGGAAAAGAAGTCCCCGTAACTACAGGCAGTAAAAACCAGCAGGGATTGGGTCTCAGTGACACAGAGGCTGCTGGAGACCCGGCTGTTCCTCTTAAAGGGCCAGCATGTGAACTGAATTTACAAGGTTCCGCTTCCTCTGAGCTCCAGCATCAGGGCAAGACTCTGGGGGGCCCTGGCACATACAAGAAGGAGCTGGACTGTCTGGCATTGAACAGGAACTCAAGGGCAGCTTTCTCCCAGATGGAAGTGCTTACAGGGGTCATTGGTCCTATGCTGGGAACTCTCCAGTTGCAGGGCTGACTGAAAGCCACTTCTGTTTGCTCCACCCTGGTGATTCCCTGAGACCCTATCAATAAAAGGCCCAAGACCCGGCACCAGCACAAGCCCATCTTGCTTCACAGCTGGGCCTCGCCTGGACACTTCTAAACCAATATAAATAGGAGGAATCTGCAGATCTCATTGTAGCTCCTGTCAGGTGCCCCAGGCAGTGGCTGACTTTGCACCTCCCTAAAAACCCAAGAACCAGTGCACCCAGTGGTCAGCATCAGAACATATCAGATTACAACTCTACACATCCATAAGCAACACACTCAAAGGGCAGACTCAATGAGCACCAAAGCCCCAGGGAAGCAAGTCCTGCCCCATAGGGGTGGCTCCTGCACAACAGCTCTCCCACTGTAGCCACAGCTGGTCCTCACAGCCAGTTGGCCTGGAGGTCAATTCCTCCCAGTGACACCAACAGCAATCAAGTCTCAACTACAACAAGACTGTGCACACAGCCCACAAAGGGATGCACCTAGAGTGCCCAGCTCAGGTGACTGGGGAGGCTAAGCCACTGGGCACTATAGGACACCTACTACACAAGACTACTCTACCAATTCAAGGAAACATAGCAGCTCTACCCAATACATAGTAACAGACACAGGGAAGCAGCCAAAATGTGGAGACAAAGAAACATGTTACAAATGAAAGAAATGAAAGAAAACAAACTACTGGATATAGAATTCAAAACAATGGTTATAAGGTTAATCAAGAATCTTCATGAGATCTTCAATGAGACTTAGTGATACTTTCACAGATCTAAGTAAGAATGCAAAAAAAAAAAAAAGGAAAAGGACCAGTCAGAAATTAAGCATACATGGACTGAAATAAAGAATAATAAATATACAGGGATTCAACAGTAGAGTAGAGGATTCAGAGAATCAAAACAATGATTTGAAATATGAGGAAGCAAAAAACACCCATCAGAAGAGCAAAAAGAAAAAGAATCCAAAAATATGAAGATAGTGTAAGGAGCCTCTGGGACAACTTCAAGTGTACCAACATTTGCATTATGGGGGGCCAGAAGAGAGAGAGCAAGATATTGAAAACCTATTTGAAGAAATGATGACAGAAAGCTTCCCCTACCTGGTGAAAGAAATAGACTTACAAGTGCAGGAAGCACAGAGAACCCCAAACAAGAGGAACCCAAAGAGTACCACACCATGACACATTATAATTAAAATGCCAAGGGCTAACGAAAAAGAGAGAACCTTAAAAGTAGCAAGAGAAAAACAGTTAGTTACCTACAAAGGAGTGCCCATATGACTGTCAGCTGATTTCTCAACAGAAATTATGCAGGACAGAGGGAGTGGCAAGAAATATTCAAAGTGACAAATAGCAAGGACCTACAACCAAGGTTACTCTACCCAGCAAAGCTATCATTTAGAATTGAAGGTCAGATAAGGAGTTTCAAAGACAAGAAAAAGCTAAAGAAGCTAATCACCACCAAACCAGTATTACATGAAATGTTGAAAAGTATTCTTTAAGAAGAGAAGGAAGAAGAAAAAGATAAAGATAAAAAATATAAACAATAAAAAATTCAAGAGGACGGAACACTTCCAAGCTCTTTCTATGAAGCCAGCATTACCCTAATCCCAAAACCAGATAAAGACACCACAAAGAAAGAGAATTACAGGCCAATATCCCTGATGAACATATATGCTAAAATACTCAACAAAATTCTAGCAAATCAGATCCAGCATTACATTAGAAATATCTTACATCATGTCCAAGTAGGATTTATTCTAGGGATGCAAGGATGGTACAATATCCACAAATCAATAAATGTTACACATCACATAAAAAAATTGAGACAAAAATCACATAATTATATCAATTGATGCAGAAAAAGCATTTGACAAAATTCAACACCCATTCCTGATAAAAACTCCCAGAAAGTGGAAATGGAGGGATCATACCTCAACATAATAAAAGCCTTATATGACAAACCTACAACCAACATCATACTCAATGGGCAAAAACTAAAACCATTTCCCCTAAGAACAGGAACAAAACAAGGATGCCCACTTTCACCACTCCTGTTTGACATAGTACTCAAAGTGCTAGCCATAGCAATCAGACAAGAAGAAGAAATAAGAGGCATCCAAATTGGAAAAGAAGAAGTAAAACTGTCATTATTTCCAGATGACATTATATTGTATATAGAAAACCCTGAAGATGCCACCAAAAAACTACTAGCCTTAATAAACAATTTTGGCAATGTAGCAGGATACAAAATTAACACCCAGAAACCTATGGCTTTTTTATACACCAATAATGAACTTACAGAAAGAGAAACAAAAAAACAAACAAGAACAATCCCATTTACTATTGCACCAAAAAATTAAGATACCTAGGAATAAACTTAACTAAGAGATGCAAATCAAAATGACAATGAGGTACCATGTCACACCTGTCAAAATGGCTATCATCAACAAATTGACAAATGACAAGTGCTGGCTGAGGATGGGGAGTAAAAGGAACCCTCGTGCACTGCTGGTGGGAATGAAGACTGGTGTGGCCACTGTGGAAAACAGTATTGCATTTCCTCAAACAATTAAAAATGGAACTCCCATTTGACCCAGTAATCCCACTTCTAGGAATACAGCCCAAGGAATCAGAAACATCAGTCAGAAAGGATATATGCACCCCTATATTCATAGCAGCAAAATTTGTAATAGCTGAGATTTGGAAACAGCCTAAGTGCCCTCAGCAGATCAGTGGATTAAAAAACTGTGGTACATCTACACAATGGAATATTACACTACTGTAAAAAAGAAGGAACTTTTACCATTTGCAATAGCCTGGATGGACCTGGAGAGCATTATGCTAAGCAAAATAAGCCAGTCAGAGAAAGATAAATACCACATGATCTCACTCATTTGTGGAATATAATGAACAACATAAACTGATGAACAAAAATGGATCCAGAGACAGAGAAGCATTGAACAGATCACTCAATCTCAGAGGGACGGTGGAGGGCAAGGGGGTTAAGAGAGTAACCAAAGGACATGTATGCATGCATATAAGCATAACCAATGGACACAGACACTAGGGTGGTGAGGGCATGTGCTGGGAGGTTGGAGTGGCCAGGGAGAGGTCAATGGGGGAAAAAGGAGACATATGTAATACTTTAAACAATAAAGAATTTCTTTATTTCTAACTCTCTATCTCTCTCCCTTCCTCTCTGTAAAAAATCAATAAAATATATTTAAAAAAAAAAAAAAAAAAAAGAGAGTAACCAAAGGACATGTATGCATGCATATAAGCATAACCAATGGACACAGACACTAGGGTGGTGAGGGCATGTGCTGGGAGGTCGGAGTGGCCAGGGAGAGGTCAATGGGGGAAAAAGGAGACATATGTAATACTTTAAACAATAAAGAATTTCTTTAAAAATCTGAAAAACAAAATCTTATATAATAGAGGTGATATGCAAATTAGCCCTCACACCCTCACAAGATGGCTGCCTATGACCAGGCTGGCAGGGGGGTTAGGGAGGGACGACCAAATGACTAAACAGCAGGCTGCATGGGGCCACCAGGCCAGTGGGGGGGGGGGGGAGACAGTTGGGGGAGACCAGGCTGGCAGGGGGGGCAGTGAGGGGCGATCTGGCCAGCGGGGGGTGGGCAGTTAGGGCCACCAGGCAGGCAGACAGATGAGCAATTAGGAGCCAGCAGTCCAGGATTGTGAGAGGGATGTCCTATTGCTAGTTTAGGCCCAATTCCTGGGATCGGGACCCGCCCCATGCACGAATTTCATGCACCGGGCCTCTAGTATCTACACTAATAAAAGAGAAACATGGGAATTAGTGTATGACCACTACCCTTACCATTGGCTAATCAGCATATCCTTATGCAAATTAACTGACAGCCAAGATGGCGGCCGGCAGCCATGCACTGAAGCGAGCAGGGAGACTTGCTTGCTTCAGTGACTGCGGACTCCAACGTTCCCCGCCTAACTTGCCGGCCTCTCAGCTGCAACTCTAAGCAACTATGTACTATGTTGCAAATAAGAAGCTAAACAAAACCCCAGAAACCGGCTTTCATTCAGCCGGGCTTTAGCAACATTGTATCGATGTTTTCAGCAGCAAGGCCTCAGAGCTAAAGCTGGCCCAGAATAAAAAAAAAAAAGAAAAGAAAAGAAAACAAGGAGCGGTTGGAAGCTTCAGTCACTCGCCAACCGGAAAACAGCCCTCAGCCCCTCACCCAGACTGGCCAGGCACCCCAGTGGGGACCCCCACCCTGATCCAGGACACCCTTCAGGGCAAACCAGCCGGCCCCCACCCATGCACCAGGCCTCTATCCTATATAGTAAAAGGGTAATATGCCTCCCGGCACTGGGATCAGCAGAGCAACGAGGCTCCCAGCACCGGGATCAGCGTGACAGGGGGCAGCGCCCAAACCCCCTGATCGCCCTGCGGCTCTGTGAGTGACAGGGGGCGGGGCCACAACCTCCCTATCTGCCCTGCTCTGTGCCTGATAGGGGGGAGCTCCCCAACCCCCTGATCGGCCCTGCTCTGTGTGTGACAGGGGGCGGGGCCACAACCCCCCCCCCCCGGGCCCTGCTCTGTGTGTGACAAGGTAGAGCCATAACCTCTCCATCGGCCCTGCCCCGAGTGTGACAGTGGCGGCGCCCCAGCCCCTTGATCAGCCCTGCTCTGTGGGTGATAGAGGGTGGCACCCCAACCCCCCTCCATGGGCCTTGCTCTGTGTGTGAGCCATAACCTCCCCATTGGCCCTGCCCTGAGTGTGGCAGGGTGCAGCGCCCCAACCCCCTGATCCTCCCTGCTCTGTGGGTGACAGGGGGTGGTGCCCCAACTCCCCTAGCGGCCCTACTCTGTGAGTGACAGCGGGGAGCTCCTCAACCCCCTGATCGGCCCTGCTCTGTGCGTGACAGGGTACAGAGCCCCAACACCCCTGATGGGCCCTGCTCTGTGCATGACAGGGGGTGGCGCCGCAACCTCCCCATCAACCCTGCCTTGAGTGTGACAGGGGGTGGTGCCCCAACCACCCAATCGGCCCTACCCTGAGCGTGACTGAGGGTGGCATCGCAACCTCCCGATCCGCCTTGCTCTGTGCATGACGGGGCGGCGCCCCAACTCCCCAATCGGCCCTGCTCTGAGCCTGACCAGGGGCTGCACCTAGGGATTGGGCCTGCCCTCTGCCACCTGGGAGCAGGCCTAAGCCAGCAGGTCGTTATCTCCCGAGGGGTCCCAGACTTCGAGAGGGCACAGGCCGGGCTGGGGACCCCCCCCCCACCCCGAGTGCACAAATTTTTGTGCACCGGGCCTCTAGTATATATATATAAACATTAAAAAGGCAATAAATACACATCTATCAACAATTGAATCTAAAAATCAAGTAAACAAAAAAGAAATCTAATGAACAGAAAGGGAACAGACTGACGATTCTCAGCTGGAAGGGGTGGAGGGCGGGAAAAGTTTAAATAAAGATCTTATATGAATATATGCATTATCTATGGACACAGACAATAGGGTGGTGAAGGCCTGGGGTGAGGCAGAAACCAGGTGGAGGGGACCAATGTGGGGACAAAAGAGGGACATCTGTAATACTCTCAACAATAAAGATTAATTTTAAAAATTATAATGAATAAATAAAAAGAAAGAAATATTAAAGACCAGGAAGTACTCCCCAAAACCTAAAGGGTATTTGGTGCATGTTAGTTAATCCTTTGAGATAGATGTCTTGAGAGCAACTTCTGTCTGAACATGGGATTTGATGGGGTATCCAGGTCTGGCTCCCGCTTTGGGCAAATAGAACTGGGCTTTAGACTGGACTGGGATGCCTGAGGGGAGGGTCAGCAAGTGGGCAGGCCTAGCCCCTGGGACTCAGGTCAGTGGGGAAGTACTGCCATGTCGCTTGTCTTAGTTTTGACAAATGTGCCATGATAATGTAAAATGTAAATAATGGGGGAACCTGAAAGTGGCCGAGGAGTACATGGGAACTGTCTAATGTTTGCAACTTTTATGTTAATCTAAAATTAATTTTTTTTAAAGTTGATTTAGGTGTTTCTCTCTCTCTGAAGCACACCCATGCCTTTCCCCACCCCCGTTCTCCCCCGAAGGGGCTCTCTGTCTAGAGCATGCCCAAACCTCTCCTCCCTCTTTCATGCTCGCTCAAGGTTCATCTCTCTCCCTGTTTCTCCTAAGTGCCAAGGGCCCTCCTACTACCTCTGTAACTTTCTAAATAAACTTTTCTTAAGAATTTGAAAAACAGTTTATTAAAAGGAGTTGGAGTGGGAGATTAAAAATAAGAACAATAATAAATAATATTCTCAGCAATAAAGATAAATTTGTAAATAAATAAATAAAGTGGAAGGGAGTGAAAATTGGGGACCCAAATGAGGGCAGGATGGTGCTGCAGTCACCAGGTGCCAGACCTGCCAGGTCAGGAAATGCAGCACAGGGAGCTAAGCCCCCCAGAGGCACTGAGCAGAGCATGGAGCTGGTGCCTGGTGGGAAAAGTTGGACAGGTCTTGCTCTCACCTTAAGAAGCACCTCAATTAATGTTCACTTCTTAACAACTTAGCATTCAGCATCTGTCTACATGTAGACTAAATTGTGCCAATGGCATAAAATCATTAGTTTTTACAAGTGTCAATAATGATGGAAATAAATAATTGAATAAATAAATAAATGGGGAGAAGGGATATATCTTGCTTACAGAAGAATTCCAATTATTATATACTAGAGGCCCGGTGCACGAAATTCATGCATGGAGGGGTGTCCCTCAGCCCAGCCTACACCCTCTCTAATCTGGAACCCCTTGGGGGATGTCCGACTGCCAGTTTGGGCCCGATCCATGTGGATTGTGAGAGGGATGTTACCTGTCTGCCTGCCTGATTGCCCCTAACCCAGCGGTTCTCAACCTGTGGGTCGCGACCCCGTTGGGGGTCGAACGACCCTTTCACAGGGGTCGCCTAAATACATCCTGCATATCAGATATTTACATTATGATTCATAACAGTAGCAAAATTACAGTTATGAAGTAGCAATGAAAATAATTTTATGGTTGGGGGTCACCACATCATGAGGAACTGTATTAAAGGGTCACAGCATTAGGAAGGTTGAGAACCACTGCCATAACCACTTCTGCCTGCCAGCCTGATCACCCCCTAACCACTCCCCTGCAGGCCTGGTCCCCCCAAACTGCCCTCCCCTGCCAGCCTGGTCACCCCTAACGGCCCTCCCTGCAGGCCTGGTCACCCACAACTGCCTCCCCTGCTGGCCATCTTGTGGTGGCCATTTTGTGACCACATGAGGTGGCCATCTCATGTGAGGGTGTGACAGTCAATTTGCATATTACCTTTTTATTATACAGGACTAGAGGCCCGGTGCACAAATTTGTGCACTGGTGGGGTCCAGCCAGCCTGCCCCAATAGGGGCCATTTGGGGATGGCCGGCTGGGCCAGGGGGACCCTGGGTGGTTTGCTGGCAAGCCCCACCTCCGATCAGGATGGGGGGCCACTGGGGGGCAAGGCCAGGCAGGGCAAGGGGTCACAGGCATTCCGGTTATTCTGCCGTTCAGTCTATTTGCATATTACCCTTTTATTATATAGGATAGACACCAACCCCCTCCAGGAGGTTGGGGTGGGATTAGTGAGTTGCTTCCAAAGAATAGACAAGGAAGGGGGAAACAGTAACTTTAGAATAGGGAGACCCAGCAAACGTGAGCTTAACCAGGTGGTCAGGTTAGCATCACCCAAGATGCCCTGAGGCCATCCTGTGATGACACCAGTGCTCCATGCCAATAAGCACCTTTCTAAATCCCCAGCTCCCCACTCTAATCGTGAGGACGGTATCAGGCAAGCCATAGTGGGAGGCACTCTAAGAAATACCTGACCAGTTCTTCTCAAGAATGTCCAGATAATTAACAACAAGGAAAAACTGAGACACTCTCACAGCCTGGAAGAGGCTAAGAAGATGTGACAACTCAGTGCAGTGTGCGACTTGACTGGATCCTGGAGCAGAAAAGGGACAGAAATGGAAAAACTGCTGAAATCCAAACAAAGCCTGGGGTTTGGTCAACACTAACACACCAATGCCAGTTTCTCAGTTTTGACAAATGTTCCATCGCGATGTAAGATGGTCACGTTAGGGGAAGCTGGGTGAAGGGTGTATAGGAACTCTCTACTATCTGTGCAAGTTTTCTGTAAATCAAAAATGAATTCAAAATAAAGTTTATTTAAAAACAAGATGTAGAAGACGCAAATAAATAAAATGTGACACTAAGTATTATTTTAAATTGTGACAGTGGCAAATGCTTGTGATTAACAGTCTTATCTTCAGAGAAGATCCTTCGGCCGTACAGGGGAAGTCTGTCCTCGAACGTCCTGGCAGGAGAATGGGAACGGGATCGTCCTGGTTTTAAGCCTGATTTTTTATTCTTCTGATGATATAAATTCCAGTGAAATTATATAGTAGGTCCAAACAAACAGGACAGGGGGTTTGATCATGGCTAGAGTGTGTTTCGACAACCTGGCATCATGCCCAGATGCAGAACATTCTGGTTCCTAAACCCCGGCTGAATTTTTTAAGGGGCCCGAGGTGCTCATGGTGAAGAGTGGCTGACAGGGCAGGACCACAACGTTTTTAGTGACACTGCCCCTTCAGCATCTCATGTGCCTTCATGTTTATAAAATTCACAATTCAATGGGAGGCAAGTCTAATTGACACAGGACCTTTCCCTGCAAAATAAATAAGTGTAGAATGAGTGCCTCAAATCATTTAAGTCCATCCAGGTGCATTCAGCTTGCTCACTGGTGCTCTGCCTTGTGCCAGGCACTGTCCCGCAATATTTGCATTCTGGCTGGGGAGTCAGATTAGAAACACAGAAATAAACAAGAAAGATGACTTCTGGTTATACTAGTCTTCTCGGGCTGTCATAACAAAATACCACAGATTAAGTGGATTAAGCAGCAGAAACACAGCTCTGGGGAGGCTGGGAGTCCAAGATCGAGGTGGTGGCAGGGTTGGTTTCTGCTGAGGCCTCTCTCCTGGGCTTGCAGATGGCCACCTTTTGCTGTGTTCTCTCATGGCTTTTGCTCTGTGCCTGTGCATTCCTGGTGTCTCTTCCCCTTCTTATAAGGACAACAGTCCTGTTGAACTAGAGCCCCACCCTTTTATTATTTTTTTTTATTTTATAAGAGAAAGGAAGGGAGAGAGAGAAAGAAACATCGATGTGAGAACAAAACATTGATTGGTTGCCTCTTGCACACCCCCTACAGGAATCGAACTGGCAACCTTTCCGTGCTGGTGCATGGTAAGACACCCAACTGAGTCACACCAGCCAGGGCAGAGCCCCACTCTTATCTCATTTAACCTCAATTACCTCCTGAAAAGCCCTATCTCCAAATAGAGTCAGATTGGGGGTTAGGGCTTCAACATATGAATTCAGGGGGAGGGGGGCAGTGAGACACAGTCAGTCCATAACACTGGGAGTAACAAATAATATGAAGAAAATAAATCTAAGACTGAGGGTGAGGTCACAGAGTGAGGGGTTTAGATAGGATGGCCAAGGAAGGTATCCCCAGGAGAGCAGAGACCTGACTGAGGAGAGCCTGTTCTTGTAATGCCACTTACAAGATAAGCTGGCATTAGATCACCATAAAAATTAGATGGTGGAAGGATCTTACAGTTCTGCTAGTCCAAATCCCTCACTATACAGACAATTGAAGTCTGGAAGAGATAAACAATAACTTATAATTGTTTAGCACTTTACAATACCTCCCTCCATCCTTACACCAACCTTGTACTGAAAGAATTGGTTCTAGGTATTTATTATGGAACTAGAGGCCCAGTGCACAAAATTCGTGCACTGAGGGGAGGGTCCCTCAGCCCAGCCGGTGCCCTCCACAGTACAGGACCCCTCGGGGAATGTAAGCCAGCAGTCAGACATCCCTCTTGCAGTCCAGGGCTCTCGCTCCTTACCACCCACCTGCAGCGGTAGTGGTGGCTGCGATTGCCAGCCGTGAGGCCAGCTTCTGGCTGAGCGGTGCTCCCCCTGTGGGAGCGCACTGACCACCAGGAGGCAGCTTCTGCATTGAGTGTCTGCCCCTGGTGGTCAGTGCGTGTGATAGTGACCGGTCATTCCGCTATTCGGTCGATTTGCATATTAGGGTTTTATTATGTAGAATATTTTAAACATACAAAAGAGTAGGCACACTAATATGAACGCTCACTCATTTTCAAACTTTTGCTATTCTTCCTTCCACTCACCTTCTATCCCCCTATAAATAAATAAATTCTACATCTGGCTTCAGCAGTAAATGTTTCAGCCTGCATCACCAATGAATAAAGAAGAGTTCTTTCTTGTCACCGTTGTTTTATAACTAGTCAGGTAAGTATTACTGTGACCCTCAGTGAGGAAACTGAGGCCCCACACCACAGGAAGAGCCAAGTCCCCAAAAAGCCTTTTTCAACTCCACATTCATGGCTCTTCCTACGACACAGATAAATGGTAGGAATCATTGCTAATGATTTGAGAATCATTTCCCTAAGTGTGTAAGATGAGTTTACACACATCTTTTTAGAAACAGTCAAATAAATGAGGAAACATCAGTGGTTGGCTTTTTTTTCCTGCTTTTTCTTAAGCTGAATATAAAGTGGCAGGGAAAAGGGAATTCTTGTAGTAGAAACTGAAATATCTAGGTGAGGAATCAATAGGCCTTGTGTTAATTTGCCTGCAGGATATTGGCATTAATGCCAAAATCTGCCTCCTTGCCAAGGTTGGGGACTATTTGCCTGGACTGGGGCGCCATCTAGTGGACATTTCCACATTCTCTTTGGTACCAGCCTGCAGAGCCTAGCAGCACACTGAACGCAAGATGGCCTGCTGGTTCTCTCAAGGTTTCTCGACAGTGCTTTTGGGGTAAAAACTGATTTTAATTTTTTTTTTAAAAAAAACCTATGTCAGTATTTCTTTTATTTGTAAGATGCATTTGCATATAGCTTTCCTCAAAACTTAAGTTATGAGTTTCAATTTCTGGGTTTGGGGAGATTTTTTTTTGCTTGTTATAAGAAGGCCCCGTTGATCATGGACGTGTGTGTGTGTGTGTGTGTGTGTGTGTGTGTGTGTGTGTGTGTTCAGATTAATGATTTGCAGCAGCATGACAGAGCAGCTAGTGCAAATGGAACCAGCCTGAGACAGCCCACCCGGGAGCCTGTGGGCAGCAATGCTGTGATATGCGCAATTTTCTCAAGCCAGGCCTGGCAGGTACCCAGCCTGATCTTTCCCACAGGCTCATGCATCCCCTGCAGTGGCTGAGTCACTGCAGGGACTGTTCCCACAGCGTGTGTGACCGCAGAGAGAACCTTTCTGGAGATGTCTAGCCCACGATGACAGTTCACGCACACTGCTAAGCCGCGCAGAACACCCAAGAATAGGTGATGCTTCCGGCTGGTGAATTTATTAGCACATACCCTCCACCTGGGGTTTTTTCTTCACCAATAACCTCTGAAGCACTTGGGAAGGGAGAAAGCTTTCCTTCCTAAAATCTAGGTCTGAGGGAGTGATTGAGTGAATAAAATAATGTTTTTTCTTGGTAAAAACCTATTTTCAGGAGTATATTTTAATAAAGATAATGTTTCTTAATTGGGGAGGAGGGTGGTTATAGAATCATCTCAGAGTTTGATTAAAATTATGGGTCATCTGTCTAAAAAATAGGCTCAAATATACAACATTTTGATTCACTGCCTCCCAAAGGAGCTTAAAACTCTGTCACCAGAGAAAGGGAGTCTGTGGTGCAGTGGTTCCCAGCCTCGTCAGCATCCAGAGCTTCCTGTCAATTCCATTTTATTCAATCAATCACGGGAGTGCTTGCCAGGCACCAGGCACTGAGCTTGGTGCTGAGCACACAGAAATAAGTAGACACGGTCCGTGCCAGCAAGAAATGCCATAACATTTTCTCATCTTCTTGCTTTTCTTCCATAGCCCTCATGTTTTGAAAGAATTTATTCATTAAACTTCAATTATTGGTTATTCCCTATTTGTGTTTTCCTAGGATAGCCAATGTCCCTGCCATGAAGAACCTAGTACACAGCAGGTGCCCAATCAATGCTCAATTATATTGAATGGTAAAATTCTAATCAAAAGTTTAAAAATATATAGTTAACATTTTGAGTTTTATAGTGAATAAACCTTTTTTCTAAAGGATAAACTAATGTCTAAAAATCCTTTTAAAATATTGCAACTAGTCTCTGAATATTGTTTAACCTAAGGATACCAGTTTCCAAGGGCCATCTTACCCAGGTCCGCCCCACCGGCCACCTTCTAATTAATTTCCTTTCAATGTGCACGAATCCGTGCACTGGGGCACTAGTAATATATAAAAAAGAGAGATCACTGGATCTTGTGTGCCTCCTGATAGAGTAACACACAGCTACTGTGAAGAAGTATTGCCAAAAGTATCAAAACCAAATCTCATCAAGCCTCTAAACTCCACTACCAATTTACAGGAAATCAGAAACCAAATTAAATGACACAATAGAAAAGACAACAGCATATTCAAGTCATGAAAAAAAAATCAAGCAAATAATACAGTTCCTTCAACAGATAAATCTCAGAGGGCGGGGATGGATAAAAAGGTAAAAGGGGCCTTCGCCAGTTTGGTTCAGTGGATAGAGCGTCGGCCTGCGGACTGAAGGGTCTCAGGTTCGATTGGGGTCAAGGGCACGCCCCCGGGTTGTGGGCTCCATTCCCAGTAGGGGGCGTGCAGGAGGCAGCTGATAAATGATTCTCTCTCATCATTGATGTTTCTATTTCTCTCTCCCTCACCCTTCCTCTCTGAAATCAATAAAAATATATTTTTTTAAAAGATAAAGGGGAAGCCTTTCAATTACAATAGACTTAAAGGACATATCAACCAAAGACTTCCACATTAGACAAAAGGATAGACACTGGAATTGCCTCCCTAAAACACACAACTATAAAATAAAACTAGAAAAAATGTATGAAGCAACCGTTCTTAAATATTGTGCAATAGACAGAGAAGGACTGTGATTCTTAAGAAAGGAAGCACATCAGGTGAAGCCTTCAGTGGCCCTGGCTTTCAGTTGAGGGGAACGTTCCTGACCAGGGTGCAGGGACGGAGCTTGAGCAGAATATGGCAATCTCACTGAGCTGAGGAGACAGAGATTTGAGTTTAGGGCTATGAGAGTAGCTAGATTTTTCAGGACAGAGTCCACTGGAATGGGGTGGGAAGCACAGAAGTTTGCATGAGGCTCCCCTGTGAGTAGTTGGCTATACTGTGCATGTACCAAGTGAGATTCCATTAGGCTTAGCAAAGAACAATTGCTGTGGGGTGGAGAGCTGAATGGATAGCAGAGTTTGTGCCTCTGAAGGAAGCTGAAGTTTCAGCCTATTACATAATAGACAGACCTCATTGAGAATCTTGGGCACTTATTTAGTTGAGACCCTGAAGGCCAAACCTTTAAAAATGTCCCACACCCTAGAGGTGTGGTTGACAAATATTTTCTATAGAGAGCCAAATAGAAAATATTTTAGACTTGTGAGCTACATGCAATCTTGGTCTATTCTTCTTTTTGCTCTTCTATTTTTTTTTCTTTTAATACTTCTTTTAAAATGTAAAAAACTATTCCTGGTTTATAAGCTCCACAAAAAATAAGCCATAGGTTGTATTTAGTGCACAAGCCAAAGTTTGCTGACTCCTATCTAGAGCAAGAGCAATGCTCTAAAGCTAAAGTCAAAATAATCTCAATAAAGAATGAAAACAACCTGACAGGATCGAAAACAAAACTCATCAATTTTAGTGGTGGATAACATAATCTAGGATCTATGTCATACCATTCACACTGTCCAGCATATAATAAAAAATTACTGGATATACAAAGAAATGAGAAAGTGTGCCTTACGATAATAATTTTTAAAAAACAGAAAGACTCCAAGATGACCCAGATGTTGGAATGGGCAGAAAAGAACTTTAAATTATTATACACCCACTGTAAAGATGTTCAAGGGTCTAAAAGAAAAAACAGACATAACAAGGAAACAGATGAGGAATCTAAGCTGA
Source organism: Myotis lucifugus (assembly GCF_000147115.1). Taxonomy (NCBI): domain Eukaryota; kingdom Metazoa; phylum Chordata; class Mammalia; order Chiroptera; family Vespertilionidae; genus Myotis; species Myotis lucifugus. Next base: position 2,219,789 of record NW_005871196.1, read on the forward strand.
GAAATGAACATTGTAAATGGGAATAAAATAAAAATTCTAGAATTATTAAAAATTCTCATGTTCTATGATACCTGAAATGAAAAGTTTACTGGATGTGCATAACGACAGAAGGAATGATCAGTGACAGATGAATACAAATTGTCCAAACCAAAAAACAGAAACGACATTTAGGGGAAAAATAAATAGAGCCTTAATGATCTTTGGGGAAATATAAAGTCATCTAAGGTATTAGTGAATAGAGGTACAGAAAGAAAGGAGGAAAAGAAAAAGAAAAAATTGAAGAAATAATTATCAAAATTTACTCAAAATAATGAAAAGCATCAACTTATAAATCAAAGAAGCTCAGTAAACCCCTAGAAGAAGAAATACAAAGAAAAAACCACCTTAGAACGTCATAGCCAAACTCTTGAAAATGCCAAAGAGAAAAACCTAAAAAAAAACAGTCAGTCAGAGAGAGAAAAGACGTTACATCCAGAGAAACAATGATCCAAAATATGGCTGACTTTTATGAGAAATAATGGAGGCCATAAGCTAAGGGTATGACATCTTTAAAGTGGTAAAAAGAAATAATCTCTTCGTCCAGAATTCTACATCCAATGAGAATATTCTTCAAAAATGAGACTGTAATAAAAAATTATTAGATAAACAAAAGCTAAAATAACTTTTTAAAGTAAACACTCTCTACCGTAAATGTCAAATAAAGCTCTTCAGGTTGCAGGGAACTGATTCCGGGCCTCCAGATTATGGATTTACAGGAAGAGATGAAAAATATTGGAAAGGGTAAATAAAAGAATAAATATAAAGTGTTATCTTCTTTTTCTTCTCTCGGTTTGTTTAAAAGGCAACTGACTGTTTAAAGCAAATAGAATAGCACAGCATTGTTGGTTTCATAACCTATCCAGAAATAAAATACTTGGCAACAATAGTAAAAAGGACAGTTGTGGTAATTTATATATTTTTTTTAATGTCCACAAAAATATTAGTTCCACATGCCCTTCCAGACTCTAGATAATTTCTTTTAAAAGTTGGTGTCTAACCTCTCCTTGAATATGAGCTGGACTTTATGACTTCCTTAATCATTAGAATGTGGTTAAAAATATATTAGTTATGTTTTTATTTTATGTTTTGACACCTTAGGGTGCTGTGCTGGCTGAAGACAGACTGCTCTTCGTAGGTCTCGCCAATTCCCAAGATAATAAAAAATCGGGTGGAAACATGCCTTTATATGTGAACCAACCATGCCTGAGTCCATATTCTCAAATACCTCCTTTATCTAATTCTTACACACACAGCCAAATTTTTCCCTGCTCTGAATCACCTAGAGTCAGATACTACTAGCAGACAACTAAAAGCCACACCTACAGTCCAGAGCCCACTGACATTCAAACTCTTCAATCCTAAACTGTTTTCCCTGGCCTTCCCGGCCTTTTCTACAGAAAACACAGTAAGAACCTCAGCCATGCCTTCCCCTTGCCCCGCTCTGCCTCCTAACCAAACCTGGTGCTTCCCCACCTGGTCTTGAATAGCATGGCATGCTCCCTTCTCTTGAAAACTGTAAGGGATAAATTCTTCTTTCAATGACATTGACTTCTCAATGTCATCCCTCAGTCACTTCTATATATTAAAATCCTGTGAGTATATCACTGATGCAGATGTACTGCAACTTCCAAAGCTAAGGCATAAAGGGCAGCGTGCCTCTCACCTGGTTCTCTGTCTCTAGGGAGGCTCCCT
>NW_005871196.1:2221619-2225215 GCF_000147115.1 Myotis lucifugus
GAAACCCTTGAAAGCATGCTGCAAAGAAGCCCAGACCACTTGGAAAGCCCAGGTGCAAGTGTTCACCGATAGCATCAGCCAACGTCCTGGCCAAGAACCAGCATCAACTGCCAGGCATATGAATGAAAGATCTTTCGGAAGTTTCCAGCCCCGCCTTTCAAGTCTCTGGCTGAGTTCCCAACATTAAGAGGCAAACACAAGCTATCCCCATTGTCTCCTGTCCAAGCTCTGGATCCACAAAATTCATGAGCATAATAAATGTTTACTTATGTCACTAAATTTTTGGTTAATTTATTATGCAACCAAATTTACTGGAACAGAGAATGGGGTGCTTTGTAATAACAAAAGAATCTAATTAAACGAAGGCATGTGGGAATGGCTTTGGGACCACACCGTGGGTAGAGGCTGGGAGGATCTTGAGAAGAGTGTTAATGAAAGTGTAAAGGGCCTCAGAAACTATTAACAGAAGTCTGATGACTCTTCAGGAATTTGTCGTTAAGGACTTAAAGAAACGTAGAGGAAATATTGGGAATTGAAGAAAAGAACTTTGTTATATATTAGTAGAAAAACCTGAAACTCTGTTGCCTGTGATAATGTGTAAAATGTAAAGCGTATCTAATAATCTCTGATGCATCTAAGCATTCCAGGTTGGGTGTTGTAAGTGCTGCCTAGATTCTTCTAGCTTCCTATAGTAAAATGAGAGAGGACAGAGATGAGCTAAAAAATGAATTATTCCATTTTCAAGTGAAATATATAGAAAATATGAAGGATCCAGAACTTACTGGGTTAAAAAATATGATTTTTATTCCCAATCTGTTAAGACCTCAGAAAGATCTAAGTGGATACCTCCAAGAATTCGTCAGACCAAAGGCTCTCTTAAGAATGTGCAACAAATATTTTCCTGTTACAATAATGTGTCTAAGAATTTTAAGGGTTTTGGCCCTTGGCAGTCTTACAGAAATCTACAAAAAGAGAATAATTTATTTTGATGAAATTTCAGTGTATGACTTTTGTATAATTCTATATATATATATAACCCTAATATGCAAATAGACCGAACGGTATAACAACCAAACAACCAGTGGCTATGATGTGCGCTGACCACCAGGGAGCACACGTGAAACATGGCAGGCACTGGCCACAGCGGGGTGGTGGAACAGGTGAGCGGGGGTGCCAGACCAAGACGGGGCGCTGGTCGCTATCATCGGGGCGAGCCTCTGGTGATTACTGAAAATTCTTTGCTCCCGCGCACAGTGGTCCTGCCTGGCTCTTGCACCTGCTGCCAGCACCGGAGCTGCCGCTTGCACCCACTGCCAGCACCCAGCACTGGTCCCAATCGCTCGGCGCCATCAGCGGGTGTGAGCGGTAGCTGCTGGCCCCGATCACCCCTGAGGGCTTCTCCAACTCCCCCTGCTCCTGAGGGGCAATCGGGGCAGCAGCTGCCACTTGCACCACTGCTGGCTCTAGCCCCAATCGTTCCGCGTCATTAGTGAGTGCGAGCAGGGCCAGTGCCATCAACAAGTGGGAGAGGAGGCAGTAGGAAGGCAGTGGGAAGCGGGGCTGCCAGAAGAGAGGGGACTAGGGGCCGTGGCAGGAGGGGCCAGGCAGGGGCGCAGAGAATGGGCTGAAACCCACCCCTGTGCCCACCTCAACCTCACGGCCCACAGTTCCCCTCAAGGTGCATGAATTCGTGCACTGGGCCCCTAGTCTATATACAATATGCAAATAGACCGGACGGCGGAACAACCAAACAACCAAACAACCAGTTGCTATGACATGCGCTGACCACCAGGGGATGCACGCAGAACATGGCAGGCATCAGCAGCAGGTGGCAGAGCATGGAACATGGCAGGCATCAGCCACAGTGGGATAGTGGAGCAGGTAAGCAGGGAGCCAGACCAAGGCGGAGCACCAGTCGCTGTCATCAGAGTGAGCCTCTGGTGGTTACTGAAAATTCATTGTTCCCATGTACCGTGGTCCCGCCCAGAGCTTGCACCCACTGCTGGCACTGGAGCCACTGCTGGCACCCACTGCCAGCACCCAATGCTGTCCCTCATCACTCAGCACCGTCAGCAGGTGTGAGTGGTGGCTGCTGGCCCCAATTGCACCTGAGGGCTTCTCCACCTCCCCCTGCTCCTGAGGAGGGGTGATCAGGGCAGCAGCTGCCACTTGTACCTGCTGATGGCACCGCCCCAATCGCTCTGTGCCATCAGCATGTGAGAGCGTCGGTGGTGGGAGCAGGGCTGCCGGCAGACAGGGGACCAGGGGAAGCAGCAGGAGGGGCTGGATGGAGATTCAGAGGATGGGCCAAGACTCGCCCCTGTGCCCACTTCAGCCTCACGGTCCACAGTTCCTTTCAATGTGCATGAATTCATGCATGGGGCCCCTAGTGTGATCTATAATAAATTCGTAGAAAGATCTCAAAGTTGTAAAGAGAATTGTAGTGAAAACACTACCGGCTTGAATTAAAAGAGACATAAAAATGAAAAGAAGCCCATAGACCTCAAACCACTACAAGAAACAGCTGAAAAACTACAGCTGCAAGCACTAGGTATTTCTTATGAAAAGGAAAGGATGACTTAAAGAGCAGAACAATGGAAATTCATTCGCAGACAGAAGGGCGGAAATCTGATCAAGGAAATGGAAATGTGTCTGGTAGGATTTCAGAATTACCACGGACCAGTGATTTTTGTGTGCCTCCCACGTTCTCTCCCTTTTTGAATGACAATGTCTGTACTACTTAGCATGTGTCTGTCCCACCACTATTTGTTTGGTGTCGGGTGAGCAGAAAACTGTGCCTTTAATTTACAGGGCTTCAGCTCAAGATATGATAGGTGCACACCCAAGGCGCCTCATCCACAGCTGGACCTGATTTGGGTGACGAGATCCTAAACATGGAGACTGAGCCCGATGCCATAAAATGATGACTTTAGGAAGTCATGGAGAAGTTAGTATATTTGGCGTGTGAGACAGATGTATTGTTGTAGCTAGAGGACAGACTGGTAGATTATATTTTTCAAAAAAGGCCACAAAAATACTTCTGGTCCTTGAGCTGTTCCTTGACACTCCTTCCATAAGAGAGTGGAGTCTAAGTCCCTCTCCTTGAATATGGCCTGGTCTATGCTGCAGCTGCCTTGACAGATAGAATGTGGCAAAATATACCCTGCATGACTTCCAAAGTGAGGTCAGAGAGGGTAGTTTAGTTTCCACCTGACTCTATGTTTCTCTCAAAATAATGATCCTTCTGATGCAGCCCTAATGCTGCTGCTCAAGCCACATGGAGAGGCCATGTGTAGGTGTTCCAGCTGACAGATCCAGCTAGGGTACCAACCAACAGCCAGAGTCAACTGCCATATATACAAATTAATGAGCCCTTGGATAATTCCAGCCCCAGCATTCAAGTCTTCTGGCTGAGTTCCTGGACCTTAAAAAACAGAGACAATTTATCCTCACTCTTCCTTCTCCAAATTCCTGACTGCAATATTGTGACTTATAAGAGATACTAGAGGCCTGGTGCATGAAATTTGTGCACGGGGGGGAGGGATCCCCTCAGCCAAGCCTGCACCCTCTCCAATCCAGAACCCCTCAGGGGATGT
>NW_005871196.1:2225754-2236029 GCF_000147115.1 Myotis lucifugus
TTGTACAGTTGTTTGGTCGTCCCTCACTAACCCGCCTGCCGGCCTGGTCATAGTCAGCCATCTTTGTGAGGGCATGAGGGTTAATTTGCATATTACCTCTTTATTATATAGGATAAGTCACATGACCAAAATATATTTTTTCTGCATATTTGGTCTTCATCCACAATTCCTGACTCACAGCTTCCCCAGCTCTTGGAATGTCCTAAGTCTTGAGAGTGGAAAAGGGTGTCTTTTGTTTTGTTAAATGAGGTAACTTTTACAAAGCATCTAAGGATGGGGGTGCTGGTTGCCAGGAGAACCAACCATGTAATTAGAGGGAAGAGGGGTTGAATCAATTGCCCAATGGCCAGTGATTTAATCAGTCAACTATATAATAAAGCCCCAATAAGAATCCAAAAGGGCAGGATTTGGAGAGCTTACAGGTTGGTGAAGGTCCTAGGAGAGAGGCATCCCCAGGGAGGGCCTGGAAGCCTTGTGCCCCTTCCCACAAACCTTGCCCTATGTATTTCTTCCATCCAGCTGTTTTTGAGTTATATCCTTTTATAATAAACTGGTGATCTAGTAAGTAATTTTCTTCTGAGTTTTGTGAGCTATTTTAACAAATTAATCAAAACCAAGGAAAGGGTCGAGAGAACCTCTGATTTGTAGCCAGATGGTCAGAAGTACAGGTAACAACCTGGACTTGTGATTGCCATTCTGAGTTGGGAGGAGTTTTTGGAACCTCCAATCTAGAACTTGTTGGTCAGAAGCATGGGTAAGAGCCTAGGCTTGTGGCTAACATCTGAAATATGGTGGTAGTGGTGTGTGTGTGAGGGGGGGGGGGAGAGTATAGTCTTGCAGAACTGAATCCTTAACCTATGGAATCTGATGCAATCTCAGAGTATATAGTGTCAGAATTGAGTTCAATTCTGAGACACCTGCTGATGTCCAAGATTGTGTGTTGACCTCATGTTGGAATTGGGTCCAGGAACCCTATTTACTGACCCAAAGAATCCACAAGCATAATAAATGTCTGTTTGTTACTAAATTTGGGGGTCACTTATTAAGTAGACATAATAACTAGAACAACTGCAGCAAATGGAACTAATTTTTGTAAGATATTTATATTTATGTGAAATAGTACAATATTAACTCTAAGATAAGTAAATGATGCATAATGTAACTTTTAGAGTGACCACTAAAAAAATAAAAAAGTGTAGGTTAAAAGCCTAATAAATGAATTAAAATTGAATACTAAACAAAATTTTATTTACTCAAAAGCAGACAGGAAAGGATAAACAGAGGAATCAAAAATAGATTAAACAAATAATAACAATTTGGTAGACTTCAACCCATACCATATCAAATGGATTAAACATAACCTTCACCCATACTTTACACCATACACACAAAACCTGAACTGGAACAGAGATCTAAATATACAAGCTAAAATTACAAATCTTCTAGAAAAAAAAAATGACCCTATGATTGGCAAAGGTTTCTTAGATGGGGCACAAGTAATACATACTACAAGAAAAAAAAGATTAAATTATATTTTATCAAATTAAAAATGGCTGTTCTTTGATGGACACCATTAAGAAATGGAAAAGATAAGCAACAGACTGGGAGAAAATATTCATAAATTTTAAAAATTAGGTGTCCAGATTATTAAAAGAATTCTTACTGCTCAATAATAAAACAACTTACTTTTAATGGGCAAAAGATTTTAGCAGACACTTAATAAAAGATGTATAAGCACATGAAAAATTGTCCAAAGTCATTAAACCACAATGAGCTACCATTATACACCAATTAGTATGGCTAAAATTGAAAAGACTGATAATACAACTGGGATTATTACATATCACTAATGTAAATAAAGTGACTCAACTACTTTGGGAAAAGTTTGGCAGTTTCTTTTAAAGGTAAGCACACACTTTTCAGACAACCCAATTCTACTCTTAGGCATTTAACCAAGAGAAATGAAAACATACAGGGTGTCCCCCAAAAAATGTATACACACTTTAACAGCTGATAGCTCAATTTTAAAAATGAAATGTATTTTAACAAACACTGCCTTTAAAGTGTGTGTATCCATTTTTTGTAACACACTATGTATCTACATATAGACTTGTACACAAATATTTATAGTAGCTTTATTTGCAATAGCCAAAAAACTGGAAACCATCCAATTTTGCATCAACTGATGAATGGCTGAACAAAATGTCATATATTCTTATGATGAAATACTATTTGGCAATAAAAAGGAATGAACTGTTGATACACAAAACAACACGGATTAATCACAATAGACAGTCATGCACTGCACAACAATGTGTCAGTCAGTGACGGACAACACATGACAGTGATGGTCCCATCAGATTAAAATGGAGCCAAAAGTTCCTATCGCCCACTGACATCACAGCCATTCTAAGGTTGTAGCGCAAAGGTTGCACAAATCAACAAGGTGTGGTTGAGACAGCAAACAACTGTAACCTGGGTGTGGATGAGGGTGACATTGAGGAGCTCTTCGAGGCGGTTCCTAAGGAGCTGGCTAATGAGGAGTTGTTGGAACTGGAGCAGGAAGGCATAGCTGAAGAAGAGGCAAGAGAAAAGGAAACTGCAGGAGGACAAGGAGAACCCTCAAGAAAGTTCATAGTAAAGTGGTGAGGAGAGCCTGGCCGGGTGGCTCAGTGCCTGAGCATCGACCTATGAACCAGGAGGTCATGGGTTCAATTCCTGGTCAGAGCACATACTTGGATTGCGGACTCGATTCCCAGTCGGGGGCGTGCAAGAGGTAGCCAATCACTGATTCTCTCTCATCATTGATGTTTCTATCTCCTAAGAGGTAGATTTCTCTCCTCTTTGAAATCAATTAAAAATATATATCTTTGAAAGTGTTTAGCAGAATCTGGGGCAGAACTCAACAAGCTCCTTTAAAATTTTGAAAACATGGATCCCAACACCGAAAAGCTGAGGACTGTTAGTGGTGCATTATCTACTTACAAGCAAATCTATGGTTTAAAAAAAGAGAAAGGAAGCAAGCAAACCACCATGGACATATTTCTGAAAAGAGTGACACCCCCTCAGGCAGAGCCTCAGGCAGGTCCTCCAGGAGGAGCTCCAGGAGGAGGCACTGCCATCACAGGGCAGGGCAGCTCCAGGAGTTACTGCCCCTGATGCCCTCCAGTGGGGCCAGGTGTGCAGGTGGAAGACAGTGATAGTGATGATCCTGACGCTGGCTAGGCCTAGGCTAATGAGCGTGCTTGTGTCTTAGATTTTAACAAAAAAGTTTAAAAGCTAAAAAAAAAATAATAGAAAATGATCATAGAATAAGGACATAAAGAAAGAAAATATTTTTGTACATCTGTACCATGTGTTTCTGTATTAAGCTAGTGTCCAAATTTTTTTTAGTTAAAAGGGTTATAAAGTTAAAAAGTTAAGTCAGCTAAAGTTAATTTATTTTTGAAGAAAGAAAATTTTTTAAATAAATTTAGCTCTAGCCAGTTTGGCTCAATGGATAGAGCATCAGCCTGCAGACTAAAGGGTCTTGGGTTCGATTCCGGTCAAGGACACAGATGTCGGTTGCAGATGCATGCAGGAGGCCACCAATTGATGTGTCTCTTTCACATCGATGTTTCTCTCTGTCTCTCCCTTTCCTTTCCACTCTCTCTAAAAAAAAAAAATCAATGAAAAATATCCTCAGGTGAGGATTAACTAAAACTAAATAAATAAATAAATTCAGTGTAGCCCAAGTGTACAGTGTTATAATGTTTACTAGTACAGCAGTGCATAGTAGTGTCCTGGGCCTTCACACTCACCACTCACTCACTGACGGCCAGTCCTATAAGCTCCATTCGTCATAAGTGCCCTACATAGGTGTTCCATTTTTTATTTTTTATACCATATTTTTACTGTATCTTTTCTATGTTTAGATATGTTTATATACACGAATATTTACCATTGTACTATAATTGCCTGCAGTATTCGGTACAGTAACATGATGTACAGGCTGGGAGCCCGGAATCAATAGGCTATACCATCTAGCTTAGGTGTGCAGTAGGCTATACCATCTTGGTTTGTGTAAAATTGAATTATGTTCTTTAGAAGCCAGACCCCAAAAAAGTACATATTGTATGATTCACTTAATGTGAAACTCTTAAAAAGACAATTCTGATATATAGTAAAAGAAATCAGATAAACCTTTTCCTGGAACTAGGGTTGGGAGATTGGAAAAAAAAAAAAGTGTAGCCCTAACTGGTTTGGCTCAGTGGATAGAGCGTCGGCCTGTGGACTGAAAAGTCCCAGGTTCGATTCCGGTCAAGGGCATGTACCTTGGTTGCAGACAAATCCCCAGTTGGGGGTGTGCAGAAGGCAGCTGATGGATGTTTCTCTCTCATCGATGTTTCTAACTCTCGATCCATCTCCCTTCCTCTCTGTAAAAAATCAATAAGATATATATTTTTTTAAAAAGTGTATCTTTACAATCGCTTGTGTGTGGTCTTTTCTGTTCAGATTCTGCAAACGCTGCACTTAAGCAAGTTTCCCTGATAGAACTGCCAGGAATCTATTCCTGTTGGGCATCATATAGTAGTAGCCCCTGTTTTTCACTACTTCTTTGTATTCTTTACTTCCTCTCTTTAGGAAAACTTCATCACCAACAATTTATGGTTTTCAATAAACGTCAGCAAGTAAAGAAGAGTTCACCGACCACCAGCCTTGCTGCAGGGGGATGGAGGAGCAGGAGGGTTTATGAATGGGGTGCATGACTGAGAGCTGAGCGAACCAGCCAGACTCTGCCTTCATTCACTCCCGAGAGAGGAGGATCTCTTCCCAGGAAAGCTCTGAAAATGCTGCCACTGCCATCCTCGCTTCCCGCTCTAGTTCCAGGAGTCATTAGTGTCAAGATGGAAGCCTGTTTTTTGTTTTTTTCTTCTTAATCACAGTCATTATTGTGAGACTCGGAATACCAGTCTTTGATAGGAGCAGACAGAACACCCTGTGGAGGATTCATTTTTTTGTTCGGTTCCTATTCTAGAAATGAAAGGGATGATAGTGCCTGTGTTGGAATGGGGTGCTGTACTGGCCCTTTGTGATGAAGGGTCCAAAAGGAGAATTACGCAGATGGGGCGGGCTGGCCTTTGGTGTTTTATTTATTTACTAGAGACCCGGTGCACAAATTCATGCATGGGTGGGGGCTCTGGGCCTGGCCAGCGACTGGGGCCAATCAGGACTGGCCAGCAGCGGGAGGGACTGAGGGAGGTTGGCTGGCCGCGGGAGGTTGGCTGTGGGAGTGCACTGACCACCAGGGGGCAGCTCCTGCATTGAGCATCTGCCTCCTGTTGGTCAGTGCATCGTCATATGAACAGTCGTCAGTCGACCGGTTGTAATGGTCGCTTTGGCTTTTGATTAGATAGATAGATAGATAGATAGATAGATAGATAGATAGATAGATAGATAGATAGATTTATTTTCATCTTTATTGGGTGGTGTGTGTTTTTTTTGTTTTTTAATAATTCTCTATTGTTGAAAGTATTACATATGTCCCCTTTTCCCCCCATTGACCTCTTCTAGCCCACCCCCACGCTCCATCCCAGGCCTTCACCACACTATTGTCTGTGTCCATAGGTTATGCATATATGCATACAAGTTCTTTGGTTGATCTCTTCCCACCCATCCACCATCCCCCGCCTTCCCTCTGAGATTCCACAGTCTGTTCCACGCTTCTATGTCTCTGGATCTATTTTGTTCATCAGTTTATTTGGTTCATTAGATTCCACATATAAATGAGATCATGTGATATATGTTTTTCTCTGACTGGCTTATTTCACTGAGCATAATACTCTCCGGGTCCCTCCATGCTGTCTCAAAGGGTAAAAGATCCTTCTTTTTTACTGCTGCATAGTATTCCATAGTATAAATGTACCACAGCTTTTTTATCCATTCATCTACTGATGGGCACTTGGGCTGTTTCCTGATTGTACCTATTGTAAATTGCGCTGCTATGAACATAGGGGTGCATACATTCTTTCTGATTGGTGTTTCTGGTTTCTTAGGATATATTCCTAGAAGTGGGATCACTGGGTCAAATGGCAGATCCATATTTAATTTTTTGAGGAAACTCCATACTGTTTTCCACAGTGGCTGCCCCAGTCTGCATTCCCACCAGCAGTGTACTAGGGTTCCCTTTTCTCCACATCCTCATCAGCACTTGTCATTTGTTGATTTGTTGATGGCAGCCATTCTGACAGGTGTGATGTGATACCTCATTATCGTTTTAATTTGCATCTCTCTGATGATCAATGACTGAGCATTTTTTCATATGTCTCTTGGCCTTCTGTATGTCTCCTTTGGAAAAGTATTTTAAGTCCTTGGCCCATTTTTTAAAAATATATTTTTTTATTGATTTCAGAGAGAAAGGGAGAGGGAGAAAGAGATAGAAACATCAATGATGAGAGAGAATCATTGATTGGCTGCCTCCTGCGCACACCCCCTACTGGGGATCGAGCTCACAACCTGGGCATGTGCTCTTGATGGGACTCAAATCCGGGACCCTTCAGTCCGCAGGCTGATGCTCTACCCACTGAACCAAACCAGCTAGAGCTGCCCATTTTTTAATTGAATTGTTTGTCTTCCTTTTGTTAAGTTGTATGAGTTCCTTATATATTTTAGAGATTAACCGTTTATCAGATGTATCATTGGCAAATATGGTCTCTTATACAGTGGGCTCCCTTTTCATTTTGTTGATGGTTTCTTTCTCTGTGCAGAAGCTTTTTATTTTGATGCTAGAGGCCTGGTACACGAATTCGTGCACAAGTGAGGTCCCTCAGCCTGGCCGGTGATCAGGGCCAATCGGGGCCAGCCAGCCGGGGGGAGGGACCGTGGGAGGTTGGCCGGCCACAGGAGGTTGGCTGTGGGAGCGTACTGACCACCAGGGGGCAGCTCCTGCATTGAGTATCTGCCCCCTGGTGGTCAGTGTGCATCATAGCTACCGGCCGGTTGTCTGGCCGTCTGGTCATAATGGTCGCTTAGGCTTTTATATATATAGATAGTCCCATTTGTTTATTTTCGCCTTAGTTACCTTGGCCTTTGGTTTTTAAAACACCAATTGCACTCTATCTCCTGAGAAAGAGTAAAATCTTTCCTGTGTTTCAGAGGCCTTCAGTAGAGGAGGGAGTAGTATCCTGGGGCCAAACCAGCACAAGGGAGTGGGTGGGGTGGGGGGGGAGAAAGGAAGTCTGGGTCCCTGAGCCCCCTCCTGAAATAGCAATTCCAGTATTATTCTGCCACCCAGGAGGTGTCAGTGCTTCTGAGCAAAGTAAGGACAGTTGGGGACAGGCATCGCCTAGTGACTGAGGCTCAGAATCTCCAAGTTCATTTGCAGGTCACATACTCCACAACCACAGGAGAGACATTGCTGTTGAAGTCTATAGGAATGCTACTCCCTGGAGCTGTGCGGTGCATAAACTTCACAGTCATTTGCAGCTATTCTGCCAAGGCAACAGTCAGGACAAACACCAGGCCAGAGGTTCACCTTCTCGGAGATGACTTGCCTGAGTAGGTGGCCATTCTGCAGTTGGATGCCGGCCTCTTTCTGAGCTAGACACCCAACTTGCCAACATATTACTCATCACAATGTGATGCCTCCCAGTATGGATTGCTTTTACTTACAAGCTATGGAGACCACTATGAGCACAAGCAACACAGCAGAAAAACTGGACAGCTGGGGCATTTTACACAGTCCAAGCTATAAAATAATTAACTTAATTAGAAACAGCAGCAAAAAAAACCATTCTGAAAGGAGGTAGGAAGGGCTAAAAAGCATGGCAAGCTCAGGAGTAGGTAAGCAAAGCAGTAGTATCAGGAGGGTGGGATGCGGCAAGAAGAGTTTCATGGCAGTAATGGAGACACAGGCGGAGCAGAGTGTCACTCTGTAAGATTAGCCAAGAAGCACCAGATGACCAGCTAGTGACTAGGGCTCTTCTTAGTTCTCCTGCCTCTGAGGATGTAACTAGCAAGAACTAGACAGGCAATCAGGACTGTTGCCAAGTTCTGTTGCTTCATAGGAAAACCCAGCTTCTTCAGGGAGCTTCAGGCAGTAGGTAAAGAAATTGGGAAAACTATAGAAAATGAACCAAGACAGAATCCCAACAGTGTGAGTTAGGTCAACACTGGGAGGAAGGAGCCCTGTGCATGGAGCTTGGGCTGGCACCCTGGGCTTGCTCCTCAGAGTGGGTTGGGTGCAGGGGATAAAGTTATGGATATAATTCCTAAGTTAGATTCAGACCTAGGAGTGGAAACCATGAGGAGACCCAGTAGCAGGAGCTAGAGGAGACAGTCCAGGGAAATGAGGAAGAGAATGACATTACTCATCACTTGGGTAAATCTGCAAATGATGGGCTGAAGAATAGGCCTGAGGAGGAAGGAAGTATAATTCTGGAAGAAGACACAGTATGCTAGTAAACAGGTACTGAAAATGTCCATGAGAAGAGAACTTTCCCTGTGAGTATCCAGTGTCCGAAGTGTGTGTGTGTGTGTGTGTGTGTGTGTGTGTGTGTGTGTGGAGGAGGTGGGGGTGGGAAGGGGAGATAGAGGAACAGTACAAGCATCAAATGAGACCAAGGTGCTCTCTTAGATGCTAAAAAGCTCCCTCTCCTGAAACCATAATTAATTCAGGTACAATTCAATATGGCATTTTGAAATACTGTAAAACCTTGCTTTGTTGATGTTCCTCTCTTTTCAAAGCAATCCCTTTCCAAAGCATGGATTGCTACTTGTAAGGGGTATATCCAGCCATTCGTGTGGTGCATTGCCCAGGTTTCTGATTAGGAGTTCCAGGCAAGCAAGTATGACAGTAGGTGCTGTGGCCACTGGGTTCCTGAAACATGGCATCTGCTTGGCTCATTTGCCTGGGCTTCGGCCTCAATTCCCAGTTCCCATGCTTTTCACCCACTTGCCCCCAGGGCCCGTGTCCTGCGCTGAACCTGGCCTGCTTGGCTTTGCTCCCAATGCCTCTGTCAGCTCCCCTGAGTGTCAAAGCTCACTGCCTATTTCCTGCCTTCCCTGCCCTTGAGGGGTTAATGTTACAAATGTACATATATTCCTCTAGCTCAGCGATTTTCAACCTTTTTTTGTCTCATGGCACAGATTAACAAATCATTAAAATTCTGCGGCACACCAAAAAATATATCTTTTGCCAATCTGACAAAAAAAAGTAGGTATAATTTTGATTCATTCACACCGGACAGCTATTATTGTGTTGGCTGTTGTCATTTTTTCATTTGACAGTCTAAGGGAAAGTCCTTGCTGCACACCAGTTGAAAATCGCTGCTCTAGCTGGAGGCACATGTCTGGAACCGCTAGCTGTCATACACCACTCCCTGGTCTGGACATACAAGTTTTGATCCTTAGTAAAATGTAGCCTAAGCTTGCCATGCATCTGGGACATTGTGCCTTATACTGTGTATCTACCTTGGTGGACAACTGATCCAGTGCTCCTACCCAAACCATACCCTGCCCCTGAGTCAATACCAGCTCACCCTTCCTCTGCTCTCTGGCCTCTCTGCTCCAGCATGCTTTGTTCTAGATCTCGCACAAGGGTTACACTTACATAAGTGGTTTTCTTTAAAACAATCAAAAAAGTCTAGATGCTTTCCAATTTGTAGTCACTTCAGAGGATAAAAATATCTTCAGAATAATAAACAAATGCAACTGATAAAGCTGCAAGTATTTTTTTTCTGATGGGTGGTGCCCTTTTCTTCTTCTTCTGATTTTTAATTGTATAAAAGCAAAATTTTGTTAGCTTCTTGTCTTTTTTTTTTTTTTTTTGGATCCAGAAAGCAACGTGAATCATGATCTCCTTTGAAATCTTACCCAGAAGTTCTGCTTACGTGTTGGCTATTACAAAATGCCACTAGTTGTGGTCACACCAGTACATTAGAGAATTTTGATACCTACCTGAAAATTACATTTACTTATTATTATAAAAGTAATGAATTTTGTTAATGGATTCTGGAAAATACAGAATAAACAAGCAAAAGAATTTAGCCATGGCTTCACTATATGAAGATATGTGTTAATATTTTATACTAGTACAGTGGTCGGCAAACTGCGGCTCGGCAAACCACGGCTCTTTGGCCCATTGAGTGTGGCTCTTCCACAAAATACCGGCTCTTCCAAGAAATACCGACTTCTGCACATGGACCACGAAGTTTCAATTGCATTGTACATGTGCGCCCCGCACTTGTTATTTTTGTGAAAGAGCCACACTCAAGGGGGCCAAAGAGCCGCATGTGG
>NW_005871196.1:2236129-2257456 GCF_000147115.1 Myotis lucifugus
ATTCCTCTGAATCATTTATGAAATTTTTACATGCAGTAAAATTCACTATTTTTGGTACACAATTCTATGAATATTTTACCATACACATGTATTCTTGTAAGCACCATAACTAGACAGGATACAGAACCATTCTAAAACTTTAAAGAACTCCTTTGTGTTGCCCCTTTTATATTTTGTTTGTTTTTGCATCTTTTAAATAAATGTTTATTAATTTATTGGGTTACATGGGTCAATAAAGTTATAGGTTTCAGGTGTATAAGTTATAACTTAACATCTTATTGTATTGTGTGTTCATGATGGGTGGTACTCCTAATGTCACTTCAGCCCAGTGCACAGCCTAGGAGCGCCAACTAGAGGGGAATAAGCTGCCTACCATGGAAATGCCGAAAAATAAAATGGGAAGAGGATTAAATGTCTTTTATTGACATTAGAGAGGTTTGGAATCCTATAAGAAAAAAATTACTCTGCTAAAAACAGGAAAGAAGTTTAATTTCTTAAAGATACAAAATCATTTGGATAAAACTATTTTGGTACCTTTATGGAATGAGTATATGAATGTTTTAGGTAGACAATCTGTACATTGTTAAAATATTACATAATTGCACTCTATACTCCCTATTTTTAGGCAAATGTGCAAATTACAAGGTAAAAATTTATAATAGTTCTTTTCTGAAGGAAATTATGTTAGAGAACCAAAACATTTTAGGTCCAACCTCCTACTTTCTGTAGCTTCCATACAAATATTATTGAAGTTCATAGTGGGGAATTTAGAGCAGTAGTTCTCAAGGAGTGCATGCAAGAGCCACATTTTAAAACAGGGAAGTGTGTTCTCAAATCCAAGTTCCTGGTCTCGAATCCCAGTGACTCAGTTTCACTGGTCTGGATTGGGGCCCAGAAAACTGCATTTTTAACAAGCACACTAAGTGATTCTAACACACGTGGCCTCGTAACATGCTTGCAGAGATGATTTAAGGCACCGTAAGAGGCCACAGCTCCTATGCGGCCCTTCTTCCTCAGCTATTCAGAGCACTGATTCACATCCTTGGCTGTCAGTAGAACCAGTACAAAAGCTTTATAAGATTCCGATGCCTACCCATCAGCATTTACAAAAACTAAATCCAAATGGATCAAAGACCTAAATGTAAGAACAAAAACAATAAAATTCCAAGAAGAAAACATATGGGTAAATCATCATGACCTTGGATTTGGCAGTAGATTCATAGACATGACAATAAAAGCAATGAAAAAAAGTAGAGAAATTGGATTTCATCAAAATTTAAAACTTTAGTGCATCAGAGAGCACTATCAAGAAAGTGAAAAGACCACCTACAGAATGGAAGAAATATTGTAAATCATGTATTTTAACCTAGCCTGCAGTGAAGTCACCTGGACAGCTTCACAATATATTGCTGCCTAGGTCTCACTCAGAAATCCAGTTAATAGGTCCAACTCCTGACTCTAAGTGGAGAGATCCTAAGAGTGCCGAGAGGGAGAGAGGGGTCCAGTCCGCCAAAACCCTCCAGAACTTTCTAGAACCTTCCTGATCCCTACCCAGGGTCTGACACGTGGGTGAAGTCATCCTAGACCAGTGGTTCTCAACCTTGGCTGCACATTAGAATCACCTGGGAATCTTTTTAAAATCCTGATTTCTGGGCCTCATCCTCTGGAAATTCTGTTTCTTTGTTATGGGGTGAGACCACAACATTAGTAACAAAGAAACAGACTTTCTGGAGGCTGAGGCCCAGAAATCAGGATTTAAAAAAGATTCCCAGGTGATTCTAATGTGCAGCCAAGGTTGAGAACCACTGTCCTAGACCCTCCAGCTGAATACCAGCATGTGACTGACATTGGCACCACCTGGAATAGAAGAATTGCTCATTTGAGCCCTGCCCAAATTCCTAACCCACAAAATTGTGGTAAATAATGAAATGGTTGTTGTTTTAAACTGCTAAACTGTGAGGTAATCTGTTATGCAGCAGCAGAGAACTGGAACACAGTCCAAAGGAATGACTGATGAGAGAGCACTAAGGCAGAAACAACTTTTGGAGTGTCCCAGGCACCAAAATAAGACCAGTGTGGCTAAAGCCAATAAAAGGATAGAGAAGAGTAGGAGATGAGCTGGGAGAGTTAGGTAGAGACAGATGCTGTGCCATCTGGTGGGCCATGCTGTGGATGGCCATTGAAGGGATTTTAGTGGGTGAGGTCTGAATTAAGAAAGTTCTTTCTGGCAAATGGACTATAGTGGGGCAAGAGTGGACAGAGAGCAACCCATTAGGAGACTGTTGCAACTGGTGATTTTTCTGGGCTGGGAATTTGGCCCAATATGTAGAAATTAACCTTGCAACACTGTCATTGACTTCCTGACCTTTGTTTGAGTTCAAGCAAGTGAACCTCTGCCTTAGTTCCGTAACTTGTCCTTCACTTTGCATCAGTTCTACTGATGGTGTCTCTGTCTTGCTCCCCAGTGTCCCATGTTAACGAAGGCAGCAAGGAGGGGAATTTTTCCTCCTTCTGCTGGTTCCTTGTATGTACTAGTAGTGAAGCCCCACTGGTATACCCTTGTGGAGGAGGGTAACTTATTTGGGAACAAAAAACATGTTGAGCATAATCAGCTCAGCTTCCAGCTGCCCATAGATAGCACGAGTCCTGCTCTACTTTCTTCTGTGTGATGCAATAGTCCTGTCCCCCATAGGATAGGACCAGGGTGGCCAAGGGCTGCTGTGACTGGGGGAAAGTCCACCTTATTCTAGGATCCAGTGTTAGGAAGCTCCCTCACCTACTAATATAAGCCACATTCCTCAAAGCTTTGTCAGTAAGAAAGGTGATACTTTGGCCTCCATTGCCTGATTCTTGTCTCTCAAATAGACCCAAACTCAGGTAGAGAAAAGGGCCTGTATATCAGTTCTCAACCAAGTTGTTTATGAAAAAAAATGTCTTGGTTATTGAACAAAACTCTGGTTCTCGATCTAAGAACCCTTTCATGTTGATACATCAGCATGACCAAAAAGCATCTCTTTTGGTCAAACAAAGGAGAGAGTGTGAGTCACTTTACTGCTAAACCTCATGTTGTTAACATTTCAGGAAATTGTGCTGTGAATATTTTTGTAGATTTTTGGTTGTTTTGTGTTTTTTGTTGTGTTGTTGTTGTTGTTGTTGTTGTTTGGGGGGGGTCTTTTGTTGTTGGCAAAATAAATGTGTAGCACAATTTTAAAACATAGAGACCATCCAGAGTGCTAATGTTCAAAGGGTGTGAAAGAAACAATGATCACAGGCAATTGAAGAGGTAGAAAAACTGTTGATTTGGATAAAAGAAAAGCAGCCTGTGACAGCCTTTCAGAGGCCGTGATGTATGAGAAAGTGAAGATGTGGCATACTGACTTCCTGAAAGACACCCCTGGAACGGAAGCTGAAAGTGACTCCTTTAAGGCGAGTAGGGGGTGGTTCAAAAAAGTTAAGAAAAGAAGTGTTGGTTTACAGATTAAACAGTACATTAGACAGGTACTGCATATAAGGAAGGTTAAAACAAAGACTCACTTGGGGGTCTGGAATGAATTAATTCAGTGTACATGATTTCTAGTGGGGAAACATGATTCAAATTTTGATCAACTAACTTCTCAAACAGCCTTCTGGAATGAATTAAGATCAGAGATCGAGGTTACATTGTACTTATTTTTGTGAGAATTGAAGTCCTTTAAGTGACACAAAGATTTGAGGGGCTGCTGCTGCCTCCACACCCACTGCCAGAAGGAAGCCAGGATGCTGGCAGGACGGTAGAGGGGTCAGTAAGGCCAGTGCATGGGAGGACAGAGGGAACAGAGGGAGAACACCTAGGGAAGATGAGCATTTAGATGCCTGGGAGGAACGGACCTCACAGGGGCTTATGGGTGACTACATGAACATTTTATACCTCTAGACTCCAGAAGGCTGTGTGATACAACAGTAATATGGTCACTAAATATGTTAACAATATTAAGAAAAAGAGGAACATGATTACCACCAGGTGGCATATTAGTTTGTCAAAACTAAAACAAATAAAAATAAATTATGTTGGCAAAAGAATAAACAAATAGATCCATGGAACAGAACAGAGAGCCCAGAATTGGACCCACATAAATATAGCCAACTGCTCTTTGACAGAGGAAAGGCAATACAATGGAGCAAAGATAGTCTGTTCAACAAATGGTGTTGGAACAACTGGATATCCACATGCAAAAAATTAAATCTAGACACACACCCTATACCCTTCACAAAAGTTAACTCAAAATGGATCACAGATGTAAACGTAAACCGCAAAACAATGAAACTCCTAGAAGATAACATAAGAGAAAACCTCCATGACTTTGCATTTGGCAATGACTTCATAGATAAGATAACAAAGGCATGATCCATATGAAGGAAAAAATTGGTAAGCTGAACTTTATTAAAATTAAATTTTTCTGTTTTGTGAAAGACAATGTCAAGAGAATGAAAAGACAAGCCACAAACTGGGAGAAAATATTTGCAAAATACATATTTGATACAGGACTGTTAACCAAAATATACAAAGAACTCTTAAAACTTAATAAGAAAGCCGAAACCGGTTTGGCTCAGTGGATAGAGCGTCGGCCTGCGGACTGAAAGGTCCCAGGTTCGATTCCGGTCAAGGGCATGTACCTGGGTTGCGGGCACATCCCCAGTGGGAGATGTGCAGGAGGCAGCTGGTCGATGTTTCTCTCTCATCGATGTTTCTAACTCTCTGTCTCTCTCCCTTCCTCTCTGTAAAAATCAATAAAATATTTTTTAAAAAAAAAAAAAAAAAAAAAAAAAAAAAAAAAAAAAACCTTAATAAGAAAACAGCCGAAACCGGTTTGGATCGGTGGATAGAGCGTCGGCCTGCGGACTCAAGGGTCCCGGGTTCGATTCCGGTCAAGGGCATGTGCCTGGGTTGCGGGCACATCCCCAGTAGGAGATGTGCAGGAGGCAGCTGATCGATGTTTCTCTCTCATCGATGTTTCTAACTCTCTATCTCTCTCCCTTCCTCTCTGTAAAAAATCAATAAAATATACTTTTTTTAAAAAAGAGAGAGAGATGACATTACTATTGTTTGGTTGGTTCAAGTCTTGAATTTTTGATCCAGGGTGAGGACTAAGAGGGGTTGCCTTATTGCAAGCTGGCAGCAGGCTGGGCATGAGTGGTTCATTCATTTGCTTTCTGTGTGATTCCCTTGACCTTATTCTTAGTAGAAACTCCTTTCAAGGCCTGGCATTAGGTTGACACCAGGACTAGTTTATCATGATTGGCAAGTTTAAACACAAAAGTTTACATAAATAGATATCTTTATCTGAAATTGCACTGTTCAGAAAATATGCTACTTTTTAAAAAAAATATCCACCCAAAATCCACTATCTGAATCTGAAATTTTTGTGTAAGAAATTTTCCCTGCAGTGAAGGCCTAGAGTGGGGGGTGGGGATGGGCTATAGGGGATCAATGGGAGGAAAAAGAGGACATATGTAAGACTTTCAACAATAAAGATTTTTAAAATGAAAATAAATAAAAATCATTTTTTAAAAAAATTTTTAAAGAATTAAATTATAAGAATTTTTAAAAAAAGAAAATTTGCCCTGAGCCCAGCTGCAGGTGCAGAGTGCTATCACCTTCCTGCTCTCTCCTGGGGATGAAACCTTCATGGTTCCATGTTAGATCCCCAGGGCACCCAGGGGCACTAACAACCTGGGTCCAGTGTAGATAGAAACTTGAATGCTTTGGGCATGTTATTTCATTATTGACTTGTATTGTAGTGAATGGCATAGAGCAGTGGTTCTCAACCTTCTGGCCCTTTGAATACAGTTCCTCATGTTGTGACCCAACCATAAAATTATTTTCGTTGCTACTTCATAACTGTAATGTTGCTACTGTTATAAATTGTAAGGTAAATATCTGATATGCAGGATGGTCTTAGGCGACCCCTGTGAAAGGTCGTTCGACCGCCAAAGGTGTCGCGACCCACAGGTTGAGAACCACTGGCATCGAGGGAAAGCATAATTGTAACTTATGTGGCTCCATAATGCTGTATATATCCCACAAAGAGACCCACTAAAGAGTTGGTTAACTGATATGCAATTGAGGCTTCAAAATGCCTTTTTTATTCAGAAATATTTAGTGGGTTTTACATACAATGGGGCCTTGACTTACAAGTTTAATTCGTTCGGAGACCAAGCTCGTTAAGGAGCTCGTTAACTCAAATTACTCTATCAAGTCAATGCAAAAAATCGGTGAGAGACAGCTGGTATCTCAAAAAACTCATTAGTCAGGACACTCGTAAGTCAAGGCCCCACTGTAGATGTCTAAGAGTATCTTAGAGGTTTTTTTATTTTTAATTTTCAGGAAAAAAAGATAGTTGAGGTTTTAGATGACCAGAGAAGCACTATTACTTTTCCCACTTATAAATATAAGGCTCTCACTCTCTAAAAAATTATTTAGCACATTTTAAGGAAAGAGTAAGATTTACTTATCAAGGGATGACTGTGTTTCAGTGAGAAGTTGGGGTCTGTGTCAGCACTCCTGGCCACTGGCATTCTCCCACCCCTTCTTGAGCTGTTCTTCTCCCTCTCCCTTCCAGGCCACCGTAGGTGGATGCTCCCCAGTTTTTATCTCTGTAATATCCTGAAACTTTGGCTACACTGCTGTCAAGCTTGGGCTCTACTGACTGATCATAGCAACCAGTTTTACTTCTGATGGAGGAGTCTACAGGCCAAGCTTGAATCATAAATAATGGTGGTCTGCAGACTACACAGCAAAGAACTGAATCTAAGCATTGGATTAGTACCTTTATGAAAGGAAAGGTCCTTTATATCGCCTTCTCGTTGTCACCCTCTCCCCACCACACACACACACACACACACACACACACAACACACACACACGTGTGCCTGTGCTTTTCTTGCTGTAAGCAGCAGTGTACGGAGTTAAATAACATTAAAGAAACTGACCTTCTCTCTTTCCAGATTCTCCGAAGCCTGGCAGCTGGTGAAGGTTGCTCCCGCAGCATCATGTGTCAGTGCTAACGGCAGTGATCTCATTATGTCCTCACCAAAGGAGCATGTTCTAACATCACCATTGGCAGGAACAGACTTTTAAAAAGGGAAATTGCATGAACCAACAACATCTGATTTATTTTTTTAATCAAATATCCAGGCCTGGACCCAAACTGATAACTGATTTTTGCATCCCTTTTCCCCACCTCACCCTCAAAAAATCCTATCTGCCATCTTGTTTTTGAAAAATTAAGGATGGAGTAAAGTGCATTAGTTTATGTATAAAATATTTAAGGTTCTTTGTAAACCCAGGGATTGGCGAACTACAGACCAAGGGCCAAATCCCACCCACTCACTGTTTTTGTACAGCCTGCAAGCTAAATATAGTTTTTACATTTTTCAATGGTTGGGGGTGGGGAAGGAACTTAAAAAATACTTTGTGATATGTGCAAATCATATAAAACTCAACTTTTGGTATCCATAAAGAATGTTTTGTTGGAACTCAGCCATGCCGGTGCATTTGCTTATGATTTATGGCAGCTTTTGCACTCTAGTGGCAAAACTGAATTGTTGCAACCGATCAAGTGGCCTGCAAAACCTAAAATACTTACCATCTGATCCTTAGAAAAAGTTTGCCACTTTCTATATTAGCCCATTAAGATAAACAAAAAATTCAAAATGTTTGCATATTATTAGGGCACACTACATTATTAGGGAGCAAAGTAACTGCATACCACAGAGAATAAGCAATCTTAAATCTAGAATCTAAGGAGGAGTCATCCTTTCTCTCTTGATTTTATTTACCTACAAAGAAGCTCAGAGGCAAAAGCTGGTGAGCCAAATCCTTGGAAAAGTCAGAAGAAATCACACACGTGGTGCCGTGCGCTGAAAACCCTATCTACTGCACGCAGAAGTCCCAGGAAAGGTTACTTCTTTGTTCTCTATAAGTTACTCCACTTTTCCTTGAAGCGGCAAAGGGTGGAGCTTGGGGGAAGGGTGGACAAATTTGCCAGCTAAATATGTCTCTTTTCCAGTTTAACATCATCTTAAATGGGTTACTTTGGTCTCTTTCAGGTAAATCATCTTTCAAGATTCCTGTCACCACTCACTTCCGCTTGAGCTTCAGGTATTGTAGGAAAGAGTTTACTGGAGCTTAGCTCCTGGAGAGAAATCTCAGATCCTTGTGCAAGAGTTGGTTTCTCCTCCACCTGGTCATGCGTCTCCCCCGCCAGCTTGGCTCTATCTGGTTCTCGCTGGTGTTGCAACTGCTCTGAATCTTAACAATGTCCTCCTTCATCCCCTGGCCTGGCTGCCCACCGCAGCCTCTGCTGCAGGTCCCAGGTGCCCTGAGTGGCCGGAGAGTAGGTCTGCTGGCTCTCAACTCAGCAACCTTCTACATTCTCTGCTGGAAACACACAGACTGGGTCTGTTCTATGCCACACAGGCGCCAGGGAACACTGGCAGGGTGTGACTGTCTCTACCCTCTGCCTAAGCCCTTTACTAAGCGCTTTCTAACTCACCACCTGGGTGCCACCATGTTGGATGCAGCAATCCTCTGGGACTTGACATTTCCCCAGTCTGTACCTGGAGCAAAGCCACTGCTGGGGGGTCCCTCAAACTACCCAGAACATGGCCCTCTTTGCGGGGAAGAAGCCTAGACACAGATGTCTGATGATTTTACCTTTATCTTTCCTGTTCAGCCAGCACTTTCCTTATGAAATAACCTAAGTTCTCTCAGCCTATGGCTTATGTCTAAATGCCAGACCACACAACTGCCCATATATAAAGGCAGCTTTTAAAATTCAGAAAATAAACATTTTCTCTCTGTGTAAAGCCTGGCTTTCGAAACTATTACTTCCATATAGAATCAACAACATCAGCTTTTGAAAATCAAAACCTGTCAATGGCCTCCTTATTCCAGGCACTGCCCACTCTCCCCTCCCCTGCAGTTCATGGGTTAGCATTCATGGTGGAAGGCTGTGGGGTACGTGATTGACTGGGGTATGAAAAACATGTCAGTTTAATATTTCAAAATAGTATTCCTGTTACCCTTACTAAGTAAAAGTCTTTTATAATCATTTTCATTCTTTTATTTATTTTACTTTATTGTTGATAGTATTACAGATGTCTCCCATTTTCTCTCTTTTTGCCCCCCTCTTCCCCCGCCCCACCAACGCTAACCTCACCCCAGGCCTTACCCAGGCATTACCTGTATCCATGGGTTATGCATACATGCATATATGTTCTTTGGCTAATTTCTTCCTGTCCCCTTCTGCCCCTCCTCCACACTGAGATCTATTATTCTGTCCCATGCTTCCATACCTCTGGACCTATTTTGTTCATTAGATTCCACATATACTAGTAAGTGAGATCATCTGATATTTATATTTCTCTAACTGGCTTATTTCACTTGGCATAATCATCTCCAGGTCCCTCCATGCTGTCTCAAAGAGTAAGAAATCCTCCTTTTTTACAGCTGCATAGTATTCCATTGTGTAAATGTGCCACAGGTTTTTTTTTGTTGTGTTTTTTTTTTTAATCCACTCATCTACTGATGGGGATTTGGGCTATTTCCAGATCTTAGCTATTGTAAATAATGCTGCTATGAACATAGGAGTGCATATATTCTTTGATTGGTATTTCAGGATTCTTAAGATGTATTCTCAGAAGTGGGATCACTGGGTCAAACAGCAGGTCCATTTTTTTTTTTGAGGAAACTCCATACTGTTCTTCACAGTGGCTGCACCAGTCTGCATTCCCACCAGCAATGTACTAGGGTTCCCTTTTCTCCACATCCTCGCCATCACTTGTTTGTTGAATTATTGATGATAGCCATTCTGACAGATGTGAGGTGACACCTCATTGTAGTTTTAATTTGCATTTCCATGATGATTAGTGACTTTGAGCATTTTTTCATGTCTATTGGCCATTTGGATAAGTGTCTATTCAGGTCCTTTGCCCATTTTTTAATATGATTGTTTGTCTTCCTGGTGTTGAGTTATGTAACTTCTAATATATTTTGGAAATTAACCCCTTACCAGATGTATCATTGGTGAATATTTTTTTCCATACAGTAGGCTCCTTTTTCATTTTGTTGGTGGTTTCTGTGCAGAAGCTTTTTAGTTTAATGGAGTCCCATTTGTTAATTTTTCCCATTTCCCTTGCCCTAGGCAATGTATCAGTGAAAATACTGCTATGTGAGATGTTTGAGATTTTATTGCCTGTGTCTTCTTCTGGAATTTTTGTGGTTTCATGACTTAAAGTCTTTTGTCCACTTTGAGTTTATTCTTCAGTATGGTGGAAGTTGGTAGTCTAGTTTCATTCCCAACACCATTTATTGAAGAGACTATCTTCACTCAATTGTAGGTTCTTACCTCTTTTGTCAAATATTAGTTGAGCATATTGGTGTGGATCAATTTCTGAAGTCTCTCTTCTGTTCCATTGGTTTATATGTGCTGATGCCAATACCATGCTGTTTTGATTCCAATAGCTTTGTAGTATACTACAATATTTGGTATTGTGATCCCTCCAACTTTGTTCTTCTTCCTCAAGATTGCTGTGGCTATTTGGGGTCTTGTTTGGTTCCATATAAGTTTTTTGAATATGTGTTCTAGATCTGTGAAATATGCCATTGGTATTTTAATAGGAATTGCTTTGAATCTGTAGATCGCTCTGGTTAATATGGACATTTTAATTATGTGAATTTTTCCAATCCATGATCATGGTATATGCCTCTACTTATTTGTATTTTCCTCTATTTTAATGTCCTATAGTTGTCCTGTCCGAGTACAGATCTTTTACCTCCTTGGTTAAGTTTATTCCCAGATAACTTATTTTTGTTGTTGTTGTTGTTGTTGTTGCAATGGTAAATGGAATGGCTTTTTTAGTTTCTCTTTTTGAGGGTTCATTATTGGTGTGTAAGAATGCCATCATTTTGGGGATGTTAATTTTGTATCCTGCTATGTTGCCAAGTTTATTAAATCTTACTGTTTTTTGGTTTTTAGGGTCTTCTATGCACAATATCATGTCATCCACAAATGACAGTTTTACTTCCTCCTTTCCAATTTGGATGCCTTTTATTTCTTCTTCTTGTCTGATCACTATGGCTAGGACTTCCAGTACTGTGTTGAATAAGAGATTGAAAGCAGACATTCCTGATAAAAGCATTTTATCACAGAGGCCCGGTGCATGAAATTCATGCATGGGGGTGGGGGGGTGTCCCTCAACCCAGCCTGCATCCTCTCCAATCTGGGACATCCTTCTCACAATCCAGGACTGCTGGCTCCTAACTGCTCGCCCACCTGCCTGCCTGATTGTCCCTAACTGCCTCTGCCTGCTGGCCTGATTGCTCCCTAACCGCTCCCTTGCCAGCCTGATCGCCCCCAACTGCCCTCCCATGACGACCTGATCTCACCCCTAACTGCTTGCTCCCCTGCCAGCCTGATCACCCCTAACCGCCTCTACCTTGGCCCCCGCCACTGTGGCTTTGTCCAGAAGGAAGTCGGACGTCTGGAAGATGTCTGGTCGACCTGGTCTAATTAGCATATTACTCTTTTATTAGTATAGATGAGTGCTGGGTTTCGTCGAATGCTTTTTTTGTGTCTATCATATGATTTTTATCCTTCACTTTGTTTATATGGTATATCACATTTATTGATTTGCAAATATTGAACCATCCTTGTATCCCCAGAATAAATCCCACTCGGTCATGGTGTATGATCTATTTAATGTATGACTGGATCCTATTTGCTAATTTTTTTTGAGGATTTTAGCATCAGTGTTCATCAGAAATGTTGGTGTGTATTTTTATTTCTTTGTAATATCTTTATCTGGTTTTGGAATTAGGATAACGCTGGCCTCATAAAAAGAGCTTGAAAGTCTCCCCTTCTCTTGCATTTTTTGTAATAGTTTGAGGAGGATTGGTGTTAATTCTTCTTTGTATGTTTGGTAAAACTCACCTGTGAAGCTATCCGGTCAAGGGCTTTTGTTTGCTGGGAGTTTTTCTTATTACTGCTTCAATTTCATTAGTTGTTATCAGCCTATTCAGGTTTTCTGATTCTTCCTGATTGAGTTTTAGAAGATTGTATGTTTCTAGGAATTTGTCCATTTTTGTCCAGGTTGTCCAGCTTATTGGCATATAGATATTTAAAGTATTTTCTTACAATCCTTTGTATTTTTGTGATGTCAGTTGTTCCTTCCCCTCTTTCATTTCTGATTTTATTTATTTGGTCCTCTTTCTTTGTTTATTGATGAGTCTGGCTAAAGGTTCAATATTCTTATCTTTTCAAAGAACCAGCTCTTGGTTTCATAGATCTTTTGCATTGTGATTTTTAGTCTCTGTCATTTATTTCTGCTCTGATCTTAATTATTTCCTTCCTTCTACTTTCTCTGGGCTTTTCTTGTTCCCTTTCTAATTATTTTAGTTGTAGGGTTAGCTTGTTTATTTGAGCTTTTTCTTGTTTCTTGAGTTAGGCCTGTTATGGTATGAAGTTCCCTCTCAGAATTGCTTTTACTGTGTGCCATAGATATTGGGTTGTCTGTTCATTTTCATTTGGTCCAGGAAGTTTTTTATTTCTGCTGTGATCTCATTGGTAATCCATTCATTGTTTAATAAGTTATTTGGTCTCCATGTGTTTGAAAGTTTTGGAATTTTTCATAGTCAATTTCTAGTTAAATGCCATTGTTATCTGAGAAGATGCTTGATATGATTTCAATCTTCTTGAATTTGTTAAGACTTATTTTGCGTCCTAACATGTGTTCTATCTTTGAGAATGTTCCGTGTGTACTTGAGAAGATTGTATATCCTGTAGCTTTGGGATAAAATGTTCTGTAAATATCAATTAAATCCATCTGATCTAGTGTGTCATTTAAGGCCATTATTTCCTTTTTGATTTTTTTGTCTGGTAAATCTATTCAGTGATGTTAGTGGGGTGTTAAAGTTCCCTACCATGACTATATTGCTATTGATCTCTTCCTTAAAGTCTTCCAAGAGGTTTGTTTTTGTTTGTTTCTTGTATATTTAGGTGCTCGTATATTGTGTGCATATATGTTTACCAGGATTATATCCACTTGTTGGACCAATCCCTGTAGTATAATGTAGTGTCCTTCCTTGGCTCTTGTTATGGCCTTTGTTTTGAAGTCTATTTTGTCAGATATGAGTATTGCTACCAGCTCTTTTTTTATTTCCATTTGCATGGAATTTTTTTTCCATCCCTTCAATTTCAGTCTTGTGAATCTTTTGTTCTGAGGTGGCTCTTTTGTGGATAGCATATATATATGGGTCATGTTTTCTTAGCCATTCAGCTACCCTATGTCTTTTGATTGGAGCATTTAGTGCATTTCCATTGAAGGTGATTATTGATAGGTAGTTATTTATTGCCTTATTTTTCTTTATAACTATGGGTATCTTTGGGGTCATCTTGATTGCTTCCTGAACTTGTGTGACTTTCCCTCACCAGGGAAGGGAAGTTTTCTGTCATTATTCCTTTAAATTGGTTCTCTATTCCTTGCTCTGTTTCTTCTTCTCCTTCTGGCATCCCTATGATGCAGATATTGTTATGTTTCATGTTGTCCCAAAGGTCCCTTAAACTACCCTCCTGCTTTTTAATTCTTTTTTCTTTTTGCTGCTCTAATTGGGTGTTTGTTTGTTTTTTACTTTGTCTTCCAAATCACTGATTTGATATTCTGCCTAATTCGATCTACTTTTTAATCATTCTAGTGTATGCTTGATGTCAGATATGTTATTCTTCATTTCTAACTGATTCTTATTTATGGTTTCTATTTCTTGTTTCATGCTGTTATAGTTCCCACTAAGTTCCTTGTAATTGTCTCTAATTTCTTTGAGCATTCTTATAGCCATTACTTTGAACTCTATATCTGATAAATTGCTTGTCTCCATTTCATTCATTTTCTTATATTTTTATTGATTTTGAGAGAGAGGGAGACACCAATGTGAGAGAAACATCAATCAGGTACCTCCTGCATGCCCCCTACCGGGGATCGAGCCCGCATCCCAGGCATGTGCCCTGACCAGGAATTGAATCAGCAACCTTTTCAGTCACAGGACAATGCCCAACAAACTGAATCACACTGGCCAGGGCACATTTTCATTCTCTTTTTTAAAAAATCACATTGTACTTCAGCAGAGTGCTTTGGACTTGGCTATTGTATTAGTTTTCTCAGCCTGATATGACAAAATACCACACACTGGGTGGCTTAAACAACAGATATTTTATTTGGAAACTGAAAGTCTAAGACATCAGTAGGATTGATTTCTCCTGAGGCCTCTCTCCTTTTCTTGCAGGTGGCCACCTTTTCTCTGTGTCCCTGTATGGTCTTTCTTCTGTATATATGTCTGTGTCCTTATCTTCTCTTCTTATGAGGACACCAGTCATACTAGATTAGAGCCCACTCATATAGATTCATTCTAACGTAATCATCTCTTTAAGGCCCCATCCCTACAGACTGTCACATTGGGGGTCCAGGGCTTCAACACACAAATTTAGAGGGAATATAGTTCTGTCCATAACAGTTGTCAATGACAGTTCAAATGAAGATTTTTCTTGTTGTTGTTGTTGCTGCTGCTGCTGCTGGTACATTTTCTACAAAAGGATTCAGGAATACAAACATCATTACAAATGTGGGTTGGTCACATGAATTTTGGTTTGAATGACAGGTCCTTGTTATTGTGTAGGCACAGGGTTCTTCCAGGTGAGCACCAGTGACACAAATCATTTTAGATTCAGTTTGTTGGAAATTAGAAAATGGCGGAGGCTTAGACAGACGTGTTGGTGCTTTATCCCGGAGCAGATAGGGGCGAGCAGCTGAAACGGGTAACAATCAGCCCGATCAAGCTGGGGAGGCTCAGCTGAGAGGCAGTCTGCAGCCAGGAAAGACAGAGAACTCCTAAAAAAATGCGGATGGTTAGAGATTGAGGCTGAAACCTCCCCCTGGGCGCCAGCGCAGCGGCGAGACCGCGCCATCTTGGGTTGCGGCTACCGGTTACCGGCATCCAGAGAACGGCTACTAAACCAGCGCCTACCAACCCGGAGGCAACGACTCGCAAGCAGTGTGACTACAAGAGCCCAGTGGAGACCTGCACCCCTCCACGGAAAGGTTAGACTTACCCCAAAGGTGCGGTTTGCAGTTAAGGTTGAAGCGAGGAATGCGCGCCCGGGCGCAGGGGGAAATCTGCGCACTCCAAAATCCGCGCACATAGAAGCCAGGGTAATCCCAAAGTGGGGAGGGCTCCCGCAGGGCTGCTGCCAGAAGGTATCACTATAAATGAGCCCATAATTGGACTGGATGCAAAAAGGGCTACCTCAGAGTTTCCCTGATAACCGGCTACTTGTTGCCAGGGGCTTGAGCGCGCGCAGACATAACGCGCAGACATTTCGCGCAGTTCTGGAGGGTGGAACCCTGCGAGTTCGAACAGCTTCCCAGGCTCTTGTTTCCACACTTCCTCTTACTTCTGGGAGTTTGATTGTTGACCCCATTGGATGTGATTGCCCAGTTGGGGTCACTAGCAGAGCTTGTAGGGGAAGATTGTTTTTGGGGAGCCGGGGAAACAGAGCTGGGAGCGGCGCCTGGGGAACCAGCCCTGGGCGGAGCTGGTTCAGGTACAATACAGAGCTCCTGGTCGGAGAGAACTTATAGCCTCGGAGGTCAATCCAGACACACTGCCACCCAGAGGCAGAGCCACGAACTGACTCTTCTGTAAATACAGATAAGGCAATAAGGGGATTTTACGGCTGGCCTTAAAATCAGGACTGTGGCTTACAACACGGAGGAGCAGTGTACCAGAGGGAAACTCAACATTCTCCTGAATTCCGGGCGGGCCAATAAGAAGAGTAGAAGATCTGAAGCACCTGCATTACTGCACATTTTTATTTTTATTTTTTTAAATTACTTTTTCTCCTTTTAACTAAGAAAACATTTTTTTTTCTGTTTTTCTTTTTTCTTTTTCTCCATCACCTGATTTTGCCCTTTCAGCTACTACATTTTTATTTTTAACTAGTATTTTTACCACTACCATTTTACCATTCTTTTAAGTGTCATTTTATTTTGTCTTTATTTTATTTTGGGACTAATGTTCTCCATTCTATTTTCATCGTTCCTTTAGCAACATTGATCTCTACCTCAATTTGCCTCTGTGCTAAACAATCTTCCCCACTTTTTCCCTTTTGCTGTCCTGTTTCTCTTACCCTACTCCAGCTTTTGATTTTCCCTATTCTTTTTACCCCCTGTCAAAATTTAACCCTGCTTATATATCCTACGTCCAATCCCCTGTTCTAAATCCTTATACACCTTTCCCTTATCTTCCTTCACTATCCAATTTTTTTTTCCTCTTCTTCTTCTTCTTTTCTCTCTCTATTGTGTTATTGTTGTTTGCTTGATTGACGAATATATTGGGTTTTTTTTTAATTGTTTGTGAGGTTAGACTGCTTATTCTTTTTATTTTCCTGCCCCTCCCTCTCCCCCCCCTCCCCTGGTTACTTCTGTGTTTCTGTTTCCCCTTGCGTCGCTTGATATTATTGGTTGTTTGTAGTTTGTATTCATCTCCAGGAATCTGTTGCTGTAATTTGTTGGTATTAGTGGCGGACCTATAGGAGTTTTCTCCTCATATAAATAGTCTCTTCCCCTTTTATACTTCATTCTCTTTTCTCTCTTACTTTTTTTTTCCTCCTCTTTTTCCCCTCCCTTTTCCCAATTTCATTTTTGCACTCCTTTTTTTCTTTCTTTCTTTTTTCTCTTCTACCTTTTTCTCTTCTTTCCCCCTTATCTCTCAACTCTCTTAGCTCGGGAGGCCACCTTTATTTGGGGTTAGTAATATCGTAAATGCAATAGTGTTTAGTGCCTGGTACGTTGTGCCTTGTTGTGTTGTATTTTGTGCCTTTAAATCAACGCAGCAGATTCAAGCAACAGCGGCCTCCTGATCACCATACGCTCTGCCTGGGGAACAGTTGCTGTGTGTGAAGCCTCCCTCCACCAGCCAGAAGAGCCACCACAGCTGTGAACAGCACCCACCAGAGGCTCTGCTATCAATAGAGGAGCCGCTGCTACCACAACCGCCCAAGGAGCAACCACAGCCCGAGGAGCCACTGCCACCCAGGGAGCAGCCACTGCCACCCAGGGTCCAGCCACTGAACGATTCAACAACTAGTCATGTCAGTGAGATCAAACATGGGTAGACAAAGAAACCCCCAAAGGAAAGAAAAGGAGGACTCGCCAGAAAAGCAGCTAAGTGAGACAGAGATATGCAACATGACGGAAAAAGAATTCAGAATAAGGTTCCTAGAGTACATGCACCGGATGTTCAAGAAGCAAGAAGAAACAGATGAAAAACTCAACTACTTATGCAAGAAGCTAGAAGAAACAGATGAAAAAATCAACAACTTAAGTAAGTCCCAAGAAGAAATGAAGAGCGACATAGCCTCAATAAAAAACTCCATTGAAAGTATCAACAGTAGACTGGGAGAAGCGGAGGACCGAATTAGTGAATTAGAAGACAAGGAAGCCAAACACACTCAAACTGTACGGCAAATGGAGAAAAAAATTAAAAGACAGGAGGAGAGCCTAAGGGAGCTTTGGGACAACATGAAACGAAACAACATACGAATAATAGGGGTGCCAGAACAACAGAAAGATGAACACGGATTAGAAAACCTATTTGAAGAAATAATATCAGAAAACTTCCCTGAGGTGGGGAAGAAAAAAGTCACACAAGCACAGAGAGTCCCAAACAAGGTGAACCCGAAAAAACCCACACCAAGACACATCATAATTACCATGGCAAATGTTCAGGATAAAGAGAGAATCTTACAGGCTGCAAGAGAGAGACGGAAAGTAACATACAAGGGATCTCCCATTAGATTATCAAATGATTTCTTAACAGAAACACATCAGGCCAGAAAAGAATGGACGGAAATCTACAAAGTGATGCAAAGCAAAGGACTGAATCCAAGAATACTCTATCCAGCAAGGCTATCATTCAAAATTGAAGGGGAAATAAGAAGCTTCACAGACAAAAAAGGGCTAAGGGAGTTTATCACCACCAAGCCAGCCATGCAAGAAATGCTAAAGGGACTGGTGTAAAAAGAAGAAACATCAAGCTCAGAAAGAAAACAGCCACACACACACAAAAAGAAATGGCTACAAACAAGTACCTTTCAATAATAACTTTAAATGTAAATGGACTAAATGCTCCAACCAAAAGACATCGAGTGGCTGAATGGATAAAAAAACATGACCCATACATCTGCTGTCTACAAGAGACCCACCTCATTAGAAGGGACTCACACAGACTGAAAGTGAAGGGATGGAAAAATATCTTTCACGCAAATGGAAAGGAAAAGAAAGCTGGGGTAGCAATACTTATATCTGACAAAATACATCTCAAAGTGAAGGCCATAACCAGAGATAAGGAAGGCCACTTCATAATACTAAAGGGATCAATACAACAAGAAGATATAACCCTGGTAAACATATATGCACCCAATGCAGGAGCACCCACATACGTAAGAAAACTTCTGGAAGATATCAGGGGAGAGATCGACAACAATACAATCATAGTAGGAGACTTTAATACACCACTGACATCACTGGATAAATCCGCTAGACAAAAACTCAGCAAAGAAACAGCAATCCTAAATGACTCACTAGATCAGATGGACTTAATTGACATCTTCAGAACACTTCACCCCACAGCTGCGGAATATACATTCCTCTCAGGTGCTCATGGGACATATTCAAAAATAGACCACATATTGGGTCACAAGCAAAGTCTCCACAAATTCAAGAAGATTGAAATCATAAAAAGCTTCTTCGCAGACCACGATGGCATAATGTTAGAAATAAACTACAATAAAAACAACCCAAAATACTCAAACACTTGGAAGCTGAATAGCATGTTATTAAATATTGATTGGGTTACCGATGACATCAAAGAAGAAATTAAAAACATCCTGGACACTAATGACAATGAAAACACAACAATCCAAAACCTCTGGGACACAATGAAAGCTGTCCTGAGAGGGAAGTTTATAGCTCTACAGGCCTATCTCAAAAAACAAGAAAAAATGGTAGTTAATCATCTAACTCTACAACTCAAAGAATTAGAAAGAGAGCAACAAGAAAACCCCAGAGTGAGCAGAAGGAAGGAGATAATAAAGATTAGAGCAGAAATCAATGACATAGAGACCAAAAAAACAATACAGAAAATCAATGAAACCAAGAGCTGGTTCTTTGAAAGGATAAACAAGATTGACAAACCCCTAGCCAGGCTCACCAAGAAGCAAAGGGAGAGGTCCCAAATAAACCAAATCAGAAATGATAGAGGCGAAATAACAACAGACCCCACAGAAATACAAATGATTGTTAAACAATACTACGGGCAACTCTACTCCAACAAACTAGACAACCTGGAGGAAATGGACAAATTCCTAGAAAAATACAACATTCCAAAACTCAAACAGGAAGAATCTAAAAACCTCAATAGGCCAATAACTATGGAAGAAATTGAAGCAGTCATCAGAAAGCTTCCAGCAAACAAAAGCCCAGGGCCAGATGGCTTCACATGGGAGTTTTACCAAACATTCAAGGAAGAACTAAAACCTACCCTCCTCAGACTACTACAAAAAATTCAAGAGGAAGGAACGCTTCCAAGCTCATTCTATGAAGCCAGCATCACCCTGATACCAAAACCAGGTAAAGACATCACAATGAAAGAGAATTACAGGCCAATATCCCTCATGAACATAGATGCCAAAATCCTCAACAAAATCTTAGCAAATGGGATCCAGCAGTACATCAGAAGGATCATACACCATGACCAAGTAGGATTTATCCCAGAGATGCAAGGATGGTACAACATCCGTAAATCAATAAATGTGATACATCACATAAACAAATTGAAAGAAAAAAACCACATGGTCATATCAATTGATGCAGAAAAAGCATTCGACAAAATCCAACACCCATTTTTGATAAAAACTCTCAGAAAGGTGGGAATAGAAGGATCATACCTCAACATAATAAAAGCCATATATGACAGGCCCACAGCCAACATCATACTCAATGGACAAAAACTAACACCATTTCCCCTAAGAACAGGAACAAGACAGGGATGCCCACTCTCACCACTCCTGTTCAACATAGTACTGGAAGTATTAGCCATTGCAATTAGGCAAGAAGAAGAAATAAAAGGCATCCAAATTGGAAAAGAGGAAGTAAAACTGTCCTTATTTGCAGATGACATGATATTATACATACAAAACCCTAGAGACTCCATCAAAAAGCTACTAGACTTAATACATGAATTTGGCAATGTAGCAGGATACAAAATTAACCCCAAGAAATCTGAGGCATTTCTATACTCCAATAGTGAACTTTCAGAAAGAGAGATTAGAAAAACAATCCCATTTACCATCGCACCAAAAAAATTAAGATACCTAGGAATAAACTTAACTAAAGAGGTTAAAGACCTCTACTCAGAAAACTACAGGACGCTGAAAAAAGAGATAGAGGAAGACATAAACAGATGGAAGAACATACCATGTTCTTGGATTGGTAGAATCAACATCATTAAAATGTCTATACTACCCAAAGCAATCTATACATTCAACGCACTCCCCATTAAAATACCAATGGCCTTCTTCAAAGATCTAGAACGAACTCTCCAAAAATTCATCTGGAATAAAAAAAGACCCCGAATAGCTGCAACGATCCTGAGAAAGAACAAAGTAGGCGGGATCTCAATGCCAGATATAAAGCTGTATTACAAAGCCACTGTTCTCAAAACTGCCTGGTACTGGCACAAGAACAGACATATAGATCAGTGGAATAGAATAGAGAGTCCAGAAATTAGCCCGAACCAATATGCTCAATTAATTTTTGACAAAGGAGGCATGAACATACAATGGAACCAAGATAGTCTCTTCAATAAATGGTGTTGGGAAAATTGGACAGATATTGCAAGAAAATGAAACTAGACCACCAACTTACACCATACACAAGAATAAACTCAAAATGGATAAAGGACTTAAATGTACGACAGGAAACCATAAAAATTCTAGAAGAATACAAAGGCAACAAAATCTCAGACATATGCCAAAACAATTTCTTCACTGATACAGCTCCTAGGGCACTTGAAACTAAAGAGAAAATGAACAAATGGGACTACATCAAAATAAAAAGCTTCTGCACAGCAAAGAAACCATCAACAAAACAACAAGAAAACCCACCTCGTGGAAAACATATTTGCCAACGTCATATCTGATAAGGGCTTAATCTCCAAAATTTATAGGGAACTCATAC
>NW_005871196.1:2258097-2261302 GCF_000147115.1 Myotis lucifugus
AATAATAAATACAGTGGGAGGGCCGCCTCAAACTGTTTTTCGAACTGCAGTGGGAAGCCCAGGGAGGGTTTGGGGGACAGGAAAGAGGGGGGGTAGGGGTTCACCCGAAGGGCCTTTTTTGCATCCATTATTACCCATACCTAATGGCCATAAGCCCCTGGGGGGGTAAGGGGAGGGCAGGGGGCTTTTCAAGGGGGGGGGGGGGGGGAAGGACACCTTATGTAATACCCTTTGTAATACTTATAGCGAAAAATAAAAAAAATAAAAAAAAAAGATTTCAAATAACAAAAAAAAAAAAAAAATAGATTCAGTTTGTTGGTTCTCAAGCCTGTATGCGCATCAGAATAATCTCAAGAGCTTTAAAAACAATTATGTGTAGCAGATTTAAAAAAAGCCATTGTCTTGACAACTGCCACTAGAGTTCCTCTTAGGGAAGGGACCTCCTGTTTAGAAAAACATCTTGAGATATACAAGGTGAGAGGGGACAGCATCTGAGAGTTGAGGTTAGAAGACCAGGAGAAAAGAAATGGCTAACTGTTGTGCATAAGAAATAAGCTGAAATAGGAGTGGGACCTGGGAGGGAACAAAAGAGAAGGGAGGGGGAAGGAAGGAAAAGGGAAAAGCCAGATGACAGGAGAGGAGGGTAGGGCCTAAGGAAAATTCCAGCGGTAAGTGGATGTACAGTTAACCCTTGAACAACACGGGTTTGAACTGCATGGGTCCACTATATGTGCGTGTGGTTTTTCAATTAATACTGTAAATGTATTTTCTCTTCTTTATGATTTTCTTAATAGTTTCTTTTCTCTAGCTTACTTTATTGTAAAAATATAGTATATAATACATAGAACATACAAAAAAAAAGAGTTAATGGACTGTTTATATTATCAGTAAGGTTTCCGTGGTCAACAGTAGGCTATTAGTGTTAAGTTTTGGGGGAGTCTTAAGTTCTATTAGATTTTTTATTATGTGGGGTATTAGTGCCCCTAACCCCCATGTTGTTCAAAGGTCAACTGTATTCATTTGCTGGACCTGCCACAACAAAGTGGCACTGACTGGGCAGCTTAAACAAAAGAAATGTATTGTCTCCCAGCTCTGGAGGCTAGAAGTCCAATATCCATGTGTCAGCAGGGTTGGCTTCTTCTGAAGAGAATCTGTTCCAGGTCTTTCTCCTGGTTTTATAGGTGGCCATCATGTTCACATGGCATTCTCCCTGTATGTGTACCTGTGCCCAAGCTTCCTTACAAGGACACTAGTTGTATTAGGTTAGGGTTCACACTAATGAACTTTTTTTTAACTGATTACCTCTATAAAGACCCTATCAGGTCACATGGGGTGAGGGGGTGTCACAATTCAACCTATAACAATGGACCAAAGAGTATGCAGTGATGTATCATATTCAAGGCTGAGTTGCTTGTGTTCTGGGAGTAAGCCTCTTGCTTTCTCAGAGTAA
This sequence comes from Myotis lucifugus, assembly GCF_000147115.1. NCBI lineage: Eukaryota > Metazoa > Chordata > Mammalia > Chiroptera > Vespertilionidae > Myotis > Myotis lucifugus. The sequence goes on from NW_005871196.1 coordinate 2,259,548, forward strand.
AAACACTGGGGATTTAGAGTCTGGCAGCCAAGAGCGTCCTGCCCACGTCCACCTTCGCTACCAGCCAGAAGGAGCAGGATTGTGATCAGAAACAAAGTGGGGCTTCCCACAGTTTAGCTGAGAGCTGCCAGGAAGCAGCCCAAAACTTTTCTCCCAGCAGATAATTTCAGAACGAAGGGAGGTTGCTATCAGACCTACATATAGGCTTACAGGCCCCACCAAACCTGCAGAATCAGAAACTGAGGAATTCAAGAGTTTCTAAACTCCTGGCGCCACGTTTTAGAACCACTGCAGTCACCTAGAGCAGAAAAGGGCCGAGGTGACGTCTGTTCCCCCTGGAGTTGCTTAGCTCTAATCTTAGTTAAATTCTTTGCCTTTGTTACCTCCCAAGAGAGTGACTAATAATAGAGTTTATCCCATTTTCAAAATGGCAGCTCTCTGTCTCTCCAAAATTATAGCTGAATTACTTTGAAATCCACATCAGCTTTTTTTCTGTTTGAATAGTTTCTCATAAAGTCTCGACAGAGGATTTAAGTAGGTTTGAGATACAACTCTTCCACTGCTGGTCATTTTTGCAGTGCTTCATATGACTGAGAGATGAGCAAGATCTGCCTGACATTTTGTGCTGCATTCACTGATTTTTTTAAAAAACAAGGTGATGCCTTATAAGAAATGGGCCAGACAATAATCTTTCCATAGTGTCAAGATAAATAAAGGCAGACTAAAGTGGTAAGAACAGATTTTCATCGGTAATATACTATTGCAGAAGGGAAAAGTGCAATGTGAACTGAACTGAAGTGAACTTTGTTAGGATGCCTAAGTCCATCATTAAAGTTAGAAATAATAGTAATTGCAATGGTCAACGTTGAGGACAGGGGCAAAAGTCCCTCCCTCACTGCATTGGCCAGACCATAATAGTCAGATAGTGGTGACCAACGAGATAATCAGTTCGACAGTTTGAGGATTTCCTGTTTGGGAGGTGGAGCTGGCTATGTAAGGTTGAAGCACAGACAGTATTCAAAGTTGGTCAACAGCACCTCACTCCCAGAGACATGATTCCTTGTGCTGGTCATTTGTCAGTGACTGCAGGAGAGAAATTATTGATTTTCAGCCCCATGGGGCCCAATGCCACTTTTTTAAATATTTTTTTAAATTAAATCTTTATTGTTCAGATTATTACAGTTGTTCCTCTTTTTTCCAACCATAACTCCCCTCCACCCGGTTCCCACCCGACCCTCTGCCCTTACCCTCCACCACACTGTCCTCATCCATAGGTGTACGATTTTTTTCCAGTCTCTTCCCGCACCCCCCACACCCCTTTCCCCCCGAGAATTGTCAGTCCACTCCCTTTCTATGCCCCTGATTCTATTATATTCACCAGTTTATTCTGTTCATCAGATTATTTATTCACTTGATTTTTAGATTCACTTGTTGATAGATATTATTTGTTGTTCATAATTATTACCTTTACCTTTTTTCTTCTTCTTCCACTTCTTAAAGAATACCTTTCAGCATTTCATATAATACTGGTTTGGTGGTGATGAATTCCTTTAGCTTTTTCTTATCTGTGAAGCTCTTTATCTGACCTTCAATTCTGAATGATAGCTTTGCTGGATAAAGTAATCTTGGTTGTAGGTTCTTGCTATTCATCACTTTGAATATTTCTTGCCACTCCCTTCTGGCCTGCATAGTTTCTATTGAGAAATCAGCTGACAATATTATGGGTACTCCCTTGTAGGTAACTAACTGTTTTTC
>NW_005871196.1:2262050-2301519 GCF_000147115.1 Myotis lucifugus
CAGTGGGGCTTTAGTGCTCACTGAGTCTGCCCCTGAGTGTGTCCCTTTATGGATATGAGGAGTTGTAATCTGGATGGTCCTGCTCTGACCACTGAGTACACTGGCTCTTGGATCTCTAAGGAGGTGCTAATTTAGCCTCTGCCTGAGGCTACCCAGCAGGAGCTACGGAGAGATTTGCAGTTTCCTCTTCTTTGTTTGGGGTTTGGAGGTTCCCAGATGAGGCCCAGCTGTGAAGCAATGCAAACTGCTGTGGGGCCTTGGGCCTTCTTTTGGATGTTCTGGGTCTCTCTGACCCAGCTGCAGTTTGTTAGGTAATTTTAAATTGCAAAAGGCCAGGTCATTCATATGCAAAAGCCTCTGCCACAGCTTGGGTGGGGCGGGGTCTCAGGGAATCAACAGGGCAGAGCAAACAGCTATGGATGATCCTCAGCCCTGCCCTAAGAGGACCCGGGTCTCTGTGTCCCTCGGTAATCGCTGCAAGCTCCTCTGAGAGAAAGCCGCCCTCGAGTTCCGCCCGATGCCAGACAGTCCAGTTTCTCCCCGTAGGAGTCTGGGTCCCCAGAGACTCACCCGGAACTGGAGTTCAGTTCAGTCGGGAGCTTGTGACTCCCTCCTGATTGAAAAAGACAACCACGTCCTCAGTTGCCAGCCCTTTCTGCTCGCGCCTCCGTACCTCTGCACTTTACTTCCGAACCTCCTCTGAGTCTCAGTGAGCTTTTCTCTTTCCTTCTAGTTGTAGAATTTCCATTCAGCCAGCCTTCCAGTGGTTCTGGATGATGTCCGTTTTGTCTTTTAGTTGTATTTTTGAAGTGGTTGTGCGAGGCAGCAATTTCCAGTGTTTACCTATGCTGCCATCTTGGTTTCTCCCAATGCCACTTTTTATAATAAACATTTTACAATGCCCTTTTACTGACCTAAAATGAAATGAATAGCTTATTTGAGCTACCTATACATAATTTTTTGAAAAGATAACACCTTAACCTAGGAGTAAAAAGAAATATCAAATATAATAAAATACTATGTATTTCACAATGCAAATGTTCGGACATGATTGCATTAGAACATGTATTGAAGTGTCGAACGCTTGCAGCCATGTTGGATGTAGCAGTGACAGAATGATGCACTTAGCTTTTACTGATGATTCAAATACCACATGTGGTCTTGTCACTGGTGATGGTGATTTTGCTATATGATGAAAACTCTTAGTAAAGTTTTTAATAAAACAAAAGACAGATATCATATGAGGTACAGGCAAACTCACAGAGTCAGAAAGTAGATTCGAGGTTTTAAAGGGCTGGGGGCAGGGGGAATGCAGACCTATTACTTAATGGGCACAGAGTTTCTGTTTGGGCTCATGAAAAAGCTTTGGAAATAGATAACAGTGATGATTGCACAACATCGTGAATGTATTTATATGCCACTGAATTATGCAAGTTAAAATGGTAAATTTTATGTCATATATTTTTACCACCATAATAAAATACCAAAAAAAGGTATTGGAAACAGGGGGATGAGGTGTGTTTATACATAAAATGGAGTCAGATCTTAGCTGATAACTAATAATAAATGGGCTTTCATTTATACGAATGCCCCACAGAACATTTGAAAGTTGAGTGAGGAAATGTTGTGCAGGACTACCCTACACCCTGCAGGGCATCTAAAATTGCTGGCCAATGCCAGGAGGGCTCCCCTTTGTTGTGATAAAAATGCCCCCACCAAGTCCCAGTTGCCCCCAGGAGGATAGTCTGTGCCTCTTGAGAGCCATTGAGATGAAGGGAGGGAGAGCCAGGTAGGTTGCCCGGGTTGGGGCCCAGCCAGGGCCTGCCGTCCTGTGCTGACAAGAGTGCTGAGCAAGGAAACAGCAGAAATTCAGTTCTTCGGTGGATCAGCATGGAGCCTGGGTGCGCGGGGAAGAAGGAGGCAGGAACTGAGACGTGCCAGCTGCCTCCAGTTCTGATCCCAGCACGCAGGCTCCGGTTTCTCAGGCAGCGAGACTTACTGCCGTCCCCGCCCAGGCGGTGGAGCTAAAGAGCCTCGGACTGGGCCGCGTCCAGGTCCTGTCGTTGGTGCTGGATTAGGCAGCGCTGACAGCTGGGCTGCTGACTGGCGGTGGCAACAACAGCTACTCTTTATTGAATAATTAGCAAGTTCTTTACTATATTTTTCATGTCATTTTAACAAGCTATTTATTACAGGTGAGAAAACAAGCTCAGGCAGTTGCAAGGAGCTCGGGAAATCAAACGTCACTGAAGCAAGGCAGGAGCACTGCCAGAGAGTCCTCCCCGCAATGACAGCAAAGACGAATCTGCTCATCCTGAAGGCTCTGAGCAGACCTGTGGCCACGCTCCTCTCCCTCCCCTCCCTGCGGTTTGCTGGGACTTCAGCCGGAGAGCTCAGGGCCACCCCCGCGGCGGGGGGGGTCGGGGGGGGGGGGGACAGCACTCCTCCCCCGGTTTTCTCCCACCACACGGGTCTGACTGATGAAGGGGCATGTAGCCCACCCCTGTGATGAGGTCTCGAGGGTGAAAGACTTTGGGAAGCATGACTTCTCCCAGGGGCTTGGTGACAGCTGGTGCCAGAGCTGGCTTCTTTCTCTGATCCAGCTGGGATCACAGGCACAGAAGCAGGACTGAAGGTCCCTATTGTTCCTCCTTCCACCCCTCTGCAGGGGCTGGGGAAGCCCACCTGATGTCAGTTCCTTCCAGGAGAGGACCTAATTTAACCCTTTCCCTGCCGCCTCCCCACTCCCAGCAGTTCCGGGACTTGCTGCCACGAGCACTGACTCCGCCACAGTCATTACCTCTCTGATGTCTGATAGGATCTTGATGTCCTTTTAACCCTAGCCCATGCTCCACTGTACTTCCTACAATAATTACCTAGCACCGCCTGCTTTTTTAGACTCTCGCGGCACCTCATTTGATCCTCACAACATCCTTGGCAGGCAGGGTGTTATCCCCATTCTAGAGGTGAGGACATGTGAGGCCCAGTCACACACTGGAATGTGGCAGACCCGGTCTTGGACCCAGGTCCTCTCGTGTCAGAGGGCTTCACGGCCTGCTGGTGAGTCCTCGGACTGAGCCTCCTGGAAAAATCACAGTACATGAGAGCATAGTGTCCAAGGTGTTGAGCAGTTCCTTTAAAAAGTAGTAAGATTTTGTACTTTCTCCCGAAGTATTTAAATAACTTCACACCCATGAGCAGTTTAGGCCATAGAACTTCAGTAAGCCTCAGAGAGCAGGTGTTGCGGTCCCTGTCTCGCCAAAGGAGCACAGAGAGAATCATTACGTATGGGTCCATTTGGGTTCCTGAACCAGGAGAGATGGAGAGTCCAGCTAGGGCGGCCAGACCCTTTCTGCCCCTCATGCAGTATTTGGAGCCAAGAGTTACAGAGTTCAGAGATAGGCTTATAGATCCAACAGGCAGGGCAAAATGGGTAAGCCAAAATGCCAAGTCAAGCATATTGGAAATCATGGGAATCAAAGTAAACTACATATATGTGTGTGTGTGTGTGATATATATATATATATATATATATGTATATGTATATATATGTGTATATATATATTCTATATAACTATATTCTATATAACTATAGATAAAACTTTATATTGATACTAGTGGCCCAGTGCACGTAATTCGTGCACATTGAAAGGGAATTAATTAGAGTATGTGAATGTGAGGCAGTCCGCGTTTCTGAAATTCAATTACATGAATTTTAGCTATTACTTTGCCAAATAAATGGAATTTACAGATATCATTTAAAAGAGCATTCAGCTTAATATTAAAAACTCTGGCTACCAAGTCAGGTCTGTTTTCAGCTTTTGCCAGCGTTGTAAATTATTTGCAATATCTGCCCATTTGGGGTTGCATGTCATGGTTATGAATAAATCGGGCTTGTCATACTTTGTTACAATTGCCATAGCATCCTATCACTGCTGCATATTTCTCAAACTACTCTCAAAAGATGATGGAAGTATTATCATTTTACCAATCGGCACATTGTCATTTTCAGATCTAGATTTGAGATAATCCATCAAACCACTATATTTTTCAACTCTCAACTTAGATTGGTTTGCTTTGATGAAATTTATCCGATTGGCCTCCATTTTTGAATACGAATCCACGATAAACTGTTGAGTTAATTTTCCTGCATTTAAAATAGGATTGAACATGTCCTGCACAGAGAGATAAAATCCATAATACTGCATTTGTGTGACTCGTGTCCTTACATTTTGTCTAGTATTATTGTTGATTACACTGTTGTCTCTGAGTCTTAATGCAATATCTGTTCCCCAGCCTTTTCACCATGTGGAAAAGAATAGGATATGTCATTACATCTAATGTAGGACACAGGATATTGATTTGTTTCATTTTAGTGGCATTTGGATTATTGGGAACTGGTTTACAATGAATGAGCAAGTCCCTTTCAAAAGGAGGTTCTCCATCTTTGTTTCTGAATATTACAGCAACTTTGGTTACACGGGGAGAATAATATCTACCTGGGTCACTGTTGCGATCATATTTAATTGCCATTGTTACTTCTGTGGGAGCAATACCTTTTGCTGCTGCTTCAGTGGGCTTCCTTTTCTACCTCATGTAGCATCTTTTACAATTTTGTTAATTCATTTATTTCATGCATGAGGTTGTTGATGTTGATCATGAGTCTTTCTGAGCAGCCCTGGTTTTCTGGCATTGCTAATCTTTTACTTGCAGCTTTGGCTGTATCCAAAATATAGAGTTGAGCAAACTTCCAAGAAATACCATCCGAATGATGTAAAGTTCCAGTATGGTGATAAACTTGTTCATGTATTCTAAAACAGTATGGCCCATATCCTGATGGCGATGCAATATTTGCACCCACGGAAGCAAAAGCGACCTTTCAGTCCGCAGGCCGACGTTTTCCATGAAATTTTACTGTTTTCGGCTCGTTTGTCATTAATATTTTTAAATATGCCTTGGTAATCTGGAAAATGTATATCATTTGGACAGACTTTCCCTTTGCTACAACATTGAGTAAATTTCCCATCGGATGGTTTTTCATCAGAGAAATTTAGTGATAGGCAAAATTCACATCGAACAGTCATTCCACCACAACTATGTTCGAGAATTGCATCCTCATGGACTCCATTTTCTCTGAGAAGGCAGTTCCTACCAGAATTGGTAGTACTTGTTGATGACTGTTCTCTAGACATATTCTGTCATCGCCACCAACTTCTTTCAACTTCAAAGGCACGTTGGTCTTTAGACATTTTCTGTCAATGACTCTGGTGTTTTTCGGCATCAGAGCGACGTTTTTCCAATAGCTGGTCTTCAGATACATTCTGTCGCAGGTGCCGCCTTCTTTCAAGATCAGACACATGTTGCTCTTCAGATATTTTCTGTCGATAACGCCGGCATCTTTCAGCTGCAGAGCTACATTGTATCAACAGTCGTTCTTTAGACATAGTCCCACCTCTCTACTGTCACGGTCTGAGATGCAGGTGAATGAAAGTCCCGGCTGTCAGGCCGCTGAGAGCTGTCTGACCAACGGCTGATTCTGGCTGATTCTGTGGGGGTGGGACTTCCTCCTCCCTGCTGTCAGTTCCCACAGCTATGATGAGGAAGCTGGGGTGAAAGAGGGAGCCACGTCCTCCAAGCCGCCCTCTCTCTCGCTCTGCTCTATGTCCAGCGGCCTCCTGCTCTGCCAAGTCTTCCAAACCTCCCGCCCTCTGCCCTCTCTCCCGCTCTGCTGTCTGCCAGCTAAGATCCCGGGAGCCTGTGGGCATGGCTAGGCATGACCAGCCTCGTCTCCCAGGGCCAGCGGTGGTCCCAGGAGCCCATGGCCGCTGTTGCCTCCCAGGGCGCTTGACACCTGCATATGCAAATTAACCCACCATCTCTGTCAGGTTAATTTGCATACCCACTCCTGATTGGCTGGTGGGTGTGGCTTGTGGGTGTCGTGGAGGGATGATCAATTTGCATCTTTCTCTTTTATTAGTATAGATTTATCTAAAGGAATTCCTGCAGTCAGTGGCCACAAATTCCAGAGTTAAGCTCCAGGTGGATGAGATTTGGAGTTCTCAAGGTCCGGCCCAGCGTGGGACCCTACATGCTCCCAAGGTTGTGGGTGTGTCAAAACAGAAGGGCAGCACCCCCACCTCCATCATAGCAAGCAATGCATAGAGCTAGAGAGAGACATTAGAGAGAGCCATGACTCCAAAAGGGCAGGACAACAGAAAAACCCGGATGTGAAGGCAAAGCAACAGGAAGGAGCAGCTCCATTTCTTCGTGGGGCGAGGCTGTGACAGCCAGCACAGTAGGTCAGGGGCTGACATGAGGAACACTAGGCTCACACAACAAATAGGCGCCAGCACTAGCCAAAGAGCTCCAGCCTCTTTACAATCAATCAGGTTGCTTTCTTTCCTAGACACTCAAGTTGTGGGAGTCGGATGACTTTGAAGATGGCAATTGTCAGCATGTTCATGTTCAACACTCCATATTGAGATGTCATTATTCTTCCCTCATGAAGCCTCAGATGACATGTTGCTGCTGTAGATGAGCAGGGCCTTTGCACAGCTTGTAGAATTTCAAGTTGGAAATACTCTCAGGAGAAGATGTGATCAACCTCTTATCTCTAGTAAGGCTGAGCCACCACCTGGAGCTCAGATGCAACCTGAGGGATGTTTGAAGAAGATCTCAAGGCAGGGTCAAGCATTTTATTACTTTTCTCTAATAACTGTTCTTCTTTATTAAATAAGTGACATTATAGATAAATGAATAGAACACCAAGTAAAGGAAAAAGTTTACCCAAACTACCAACATTCCAAGTTGAACTCATTTTCATTTTCAAATTTCTCTTCTATTCATTTCATTGGCATATGTCATTGTTATATAGCTGAATCATATTCTTTTTATCATTTATAATTAAATCATAAGCTCTTTTTTATGTTGTTATGGAGTCATCACAATTGTCGTTGGCTCAGTAGATCTCATGAGAGGTTATACCACACACCTCACTCACCCAATCATTTTTCTACTCATGTTCTGTTAGATTGCTTTCAGCATTTCACTAGTGCTCCTAATATTATGATGAACATATTAGTGCATTACTCAGAGTCCAGAAGAGTAAGGGAAAGTTGAGGGCGAGGTGCTGGCAATTTTTCCAGAAACTCGTATGAGATGCTACGCAATGGGGAGCAGGCCCATTCTTGCCTAGTGGGGAGAGTGATGGGGACTCAAGAGAAATGAAAGACACAGTGTTTTCTCTATAGCTGGCCAGATGCACTGGTTTAGGTCTTTTGTAAAGAAGAGGTGAATATGCAGAAGCAGAAGGTCCAGGTGGGAAAATGCAGTGGCCATAGGTGGGGGAGCAGGGGACATTGGCAGCACTTGCCATGCCCAAGAAAATGGCCCAGATGGAGCCTTTCCATGTGAGTGGAGCAGAGGGGGCAGAAGCAAAGTGCCACCCCCCAGTGGCTTACAGCCTGAGGACTCCACCAGCAGGCTGGATCGGAACAGAAGCAGCATGTGTGCGACACTTGCAGGAGACTCTAAGAACTGATTGGGGTTTTAAGGCAGGGGGTTGAGGTCACTGAGTTGTGTATGTCGACTAGGAGTCCAAGGACAGTGGATATCAATGCTAATGGACTCTTGTTTGTACCCATAAGCCAGACAGGCTGGGAAGAGTCAGGGTAGATGTGTTTTCTTTTGGGTTATTTCCCTGGGATAGCTTCCTAGAAGCAGGAGAATTGGGTGAAAGGACACCGAGACTTTTCCCTGTGGGATTCTGAGAACCAGTTCTCAGGTCCAGGACCATGTTCTCTTCTTCACTGGCCAGTCCCAGGGACTCAACTACTTTCATTTTTCTTGGTGCTGCCTCTCCTCTCTACCCCGTGGGGTTGCTCTCCACCCAAAACACCCCCTTACCTCCACCAGCTCCCTCCTTTCTCACTGCCTCAGAAGACAAAAGCATGAGTCCATTGCTCTAAGGATATGATAAAGAAACAACTGAGGCATTTAAAACAAGGAAAGAGGTACAAAAAACTTTAGAAGTATTAATAAGTTTTGATAGTCATAAATGCCCACCTAAATCCCTGATTCTTTCTTGAGATGATTACTAGATATTATTAAGTATCCTAATAATAAAAGCCCAGCAACCGAAATGGTGGAACAACCAAAACAATCAGAGACCAGGGCGATCAGGAAGGCGAGTGGTTAGGGGCAATGAGGCAGGCAGGTGAGTGGTTAGGGGTGATGAGGCAGGCAGGCGAGTGGTTAGAGACAATGAGGCAGGCAGGCAAGTGGTTAAGGGCAATCAGGAAGGCAAACAAGTGGTTAGGGGTGATCAGGCAGGCAGGCAGAGACAGTTAGGGGTGATCAGGCAGGCAGGTGAGAAGTTAGGGGCAATCAGGCAGGCAGGCAGAGTGGTTAGGGATGATTAGGCAGTCAGGCAAGCAGTTAGGAGCCAGTGGTCCCAGATTGCAAGAGGGATGTCCGACTGCCAGTTTAGGCCCTATCAGCATTCCCCAAAAGGTCCCAGATTGTGAGAGGTTGCAGGCTGGGCTGAGGAAACCCTTCCCCCCGTGCACGAATTTTGTGCACCTGGCCTCTAGTCTATGTATATAAAATCCTAAGTGACCATTCGACCAGTCTACTGTTAGACTATTCGACCAGTAGCTATGATGTGCTCTGACCACCATGGGGTAGATGCTCTGACTGGTTGATTAGCTTGCTGCTGGGGTCCGGCCCATCGGGACTGGGTGAGACGGGCTGGACACACCCTGGAGCCCTCCCACAGTCCCTCCCTGGCCCCAATTGTGCACCGGGGAGAACCTTCAGCCTGGCCTGCGCCCTCTCAAAATCCGGATCCCTTGGGGGATGTCAAAGAGTTGCAGGCCAGGCCGAGGGACCCCACCAGTGCACAAATTCATCCACCAGGCCTCTAGTTAAGACATCAGATCCTCTTAACCTGGGGTCTATGTTGATGATTCAGGAATCCAGGCCAGATGTGGCCTGGTTAAGAAAATGAAACCACAACAGTTATTTCAACATAGAGAAAGTTACATACGAAATTGATTAATTAGGTCTCAGAGGGCTGAAAGCCAAAAGGAAGACTCCTTGTAGCACAGAAACAATAATAGCAGGAAATAGCCCCCAACCTAGGGCTGGGGAACAACAAAATTTAAACTGAGGGAAACAGAAGATGGAGGTTTCCATAGAGGTAAGACCCTGAGGAAATGCATTATAGATTCAGTTGTGTCCCCCCAAAAAAGTGTTGAAGCCCTAACCCCTAGGCCCTCTGAATGTTGCCTTATTTGGAGTGTAATCAAGTTAAAATGAGGTCATTCTGATGGGCCCTCATCCAATCTGATGCTGTCCTTATAGAAAGGGGAGATGAGGGCGCAGGGATGGAGGGAAGACAGTGTGAAGACTCAGGGAACGGGCAACCACGTGACTGGATTGCCAGCAGCACCGGAACTGGAAGATGCGAGGAGAGAGTCTCCCCCACAGCTCTCAGAGGGAGCACTCCCTGCCAACACCACCCTCTCAGACATCCAGCTCCCGGAACTGCGAGACAACAAATTTCTGTTGTTGTAAGCCATCCAGGTTTTGGTTCTTTGTTTTGGTAGCTGAGAGGAGAGCACCTGCTTGTGGTGTCTCTGAAGGGGATACCATGAGGCTGGTTCTGAGGGTGTGGAAACAACTGGAAGCTGGGACCAACCAAGTACAAGAATCACCTGCCACTACTAGGATGGAAACTATCATTGGCATGACTCTGACAGAGAGTGGGCAAAAAAAAGATGCTTCTTACCCAGCAGGCATAGCTCAGTGGTTAATCATCAACCTATGTATGAACCAGGAGGTCACAGTTCGACCCCCACTCAGGGCACATACCCAGGTTGCAGCTTGATCCCCAGATGGGGGTGTGCAGGAGGCAGTCAATCAATGATTCTTTCTCTTCATTGGTGTTTCTATCTCTCTCTCTCTCTTCCTGTCTGAAATCAATTAAAATATATATATAAAGATGCTTCTCTCTCTTCCAGCCTTCCAGTCTCCCTCTTATTTGCTCCTTGTCCATTGTCCTTGTAATAGGGGGTCAGCTGTCAGGCGGGAAGCATGGTGTGCCAATCCCCAGCATCACAGAGAACGCTGGCGGGTGGATGGGGGCAGGGGAGACTTGAAGGACAAGAGCTTAATAACCAGTGTTGGGAATGTGAGCTTGATTGAGGGAAAATATCACATCTTTTTTTATTAACCTCTCTCTGAGATCTACAATTTCCTTCCCTTATGAATATGGGCCAAAAATAAATGGATAAAACCACAGTAAAATTAGCAGTACCTGCAACTCTAATGTTTTCATTGCATATTAGAGTTTCTGTAGATATTTCCAATTATCATTAATGCTCATCACCATTACTTTTAAATTATACTACGTGTTAAACTTGCTGCTAGATCTAGTAACTTAATGTGCTAATAAAGAAGCAAAAATATTACTAACATTACTTTGTTTTTAAATGTTTTCATAACTTTATGAATTTCAATTATTTTGTATTTCAATTATTATTGTGTTTTATGCATTAAAAATGTTATCTGAAGATATTCAAAGACTTCAGCAGACTGATCAAAGGGGTCCATGACACACACAAAAAAGTGGAGAACCATTAGGGAGGAAGCAGGGAGGAAGAGGCAGAGCACAGAAAATTCCTAGGGATGTGAAACTACTCTGCATGATACTACTATTTAACAAAAGCCAAACCCACCCATTAATTTCTCCCAATAATTCTAATCGTGGATTATTTTTCTACCCAAATAAAAGAGAAATGGGTGAGAAAAGTGGAGTTTTGTGTTATCCAGATATTCCAGGTCTCTTGACATGTCATTACACCTTTGTCCAGACCCATGGAATGCACACCACCGGGAATGACCCTGATGGGCTTTGGATGATAATATGCTTCATCAATTGTAACACAGGGAAAGCTTTGCCTGTGTTGGGATAAAGGGTTAATGGGGACTCTCTGTATCTTCCCTCTCAATTTTGCTGTGAACCTAAAACTGCCCTAAAAAATAAAGTCTATTTTTTTAAAGGTGACATATCTCTGAATAGACTGATTTTTCCTCTTCATTCCAGAAAGTGGATCTCATCCAATAGTGACACAAACATTGGTTTAACGGGCAGAGGGTCAAATTCTTATTCCAACATAAGCATGTAGGAAGGGTGGTTGGGAGTAGAGATCTGAGCCCAGCCTCCCCCGGTGGGCCTACGCGCATGCTTCTTCCTTGGGCGTCCATTGGTAAGTTGGAGGCTTACCTTTCCCATCCTTCCAGGACTCAGGTGTGGGCCGCTGCTACCAGGCAGGGCCAGCTCCGGGGACGTCCATCCATACAGGCTCCTGGCTCAGATGGGCCCTGCACACATAAAGCTCTGCTGTTCCCGTCTTTGACATTTGGAAGTTTTGAGCAAGGGGCCCCTCATTTTCATTTTGCCCCACAAATTGTGTAACCAGTCCTGCTCCCAGAAATGTGCAGGTTGCATTCCAACAACCCAAACATTTAGGGCATGACAAATTGTACTTTCATTCCTCACATGAATTAATAATTTACATCTACTATTTAACAAAAGCCAAACCCACCCATTAATTTCTCCCAATAATTCTAATCGTGGATTGTTTTTCTACCCAAATAAAAGAGAAATGGGTGAGAAAAGTGGAGTTTTGTGTTATTCAGATATTCCAGGTCTCTTGACATCTTTTAGAACTCCTAATGAAGAAATGGATAAGGTTTTTTAAATGATATTTGACCTCACTGCCAGATGTATGGCAGATCAGACGGTGGAGACTTCTACACAACCCCCAAGTTGTATGGGGTTTGCTTGGCTTCTATTCTTTTGCTTTTTAACATTTCTGACTGGAGGTGATATCAAAGTCCCAGAAACAAAATGTTCCAGGTATTAATGGGTCAGTCCCCAGAGTGTGCAGTTCCAAGGCCTCAGACCACTGTCCTCAGGAAGGCCTGCCCCCACGCCTGTGGCAGCCTGAGGAGTGTGGTCTTTTCTTCCTGCATCTGAATGGGCCAAAAGAACAGCAGTGAGACTTCCAGAGTCCAGAGTACAGCAATTAACCTCTCTAATTAGATTTTATTATTGTTGTTGCTAATCTTCACCTGAGGATATTTTTCCCATTGATTGTTAATGAGAGTGGAAGGGAGGCAGGGAGGGGGAGAGAGATAAACATCTAGGTGAGAGAGACAGATCTATCAGTTGCCTTCTCATGCACCCTGGGACCCTGACTGGAGCTGGGAATTGAACCTGCAACCCAGGTACATGCCCTTGACCAGGAATTGAACCCTCCACCCTTCAGTGTGCGGGGGCAACTCTCTAACCACTGAATACACCAGCTGGGGCTCTAATTAGATTTTTTTAAAGCTTTAAAAACAAATAGCCATTGTACTGTTTCATTGGTTATTTCAACATGCCCTAGGACCTGGGGGTCAAGGAAGGTGAGCAGAATGCACTTGATCTCCTATTCCACTAAGGCAGGAATCTTTAATGAGTACATTAAATTTTCAGATAAGGTTTCACTTGAAGAAAACTGCCCAAACAAGGCTATGAAGAGTTTGAGAACCACTGCTCTTGGAACCCAGTGTGCAAATGGGGACCCAGTGAAGGCAACAAGGAAACAATAGTCTACATGACTGAACATGATCAGGTTTCGTATTAGGTCATGGAGGGAAACAAGTGGCACAGGATCAAAAGTGACATGAAAAGACTATTGGTGTAGGTAGAGTTGAGGGAAGCCAGAGAGAGATGACACGCACCTGGAGCCATGATGGCTCATAGACCTGAAGAGGAAAGAAGTGTCTGGATTCTAGAGAGGGTGCTTGACCGCAGCTGAAGGCTTTGTACAGGGATGCAGCCAACCTGTGGGGACCTGTTAGGGATGGAGCCAGGAGAATGGATTTCTCTGATCACACTCTCTTCTCACCCTTCAGTCCCCTTCAGGGGCCTCCTATCTGCTAAACCCAACCAGAAGCCCGAGGTCTAGGAAATCTGTTGATATATTGACACTGCCCCAGGTGTGCGCTGATAAATATTTAACAATTCTGAGTGTGTGTGAGTGTGTGTGTGTGTGTGTGTGTGTGTGTGTGTGTGTAGGGAGCGGCTATAGGGTTAAGCTTCGGACTGACCTGTTGGCAAAGCCACAAACAAGTCCCAGCTTAGAGGGCACAGCTCTCTTAGCATAATTAAGCTTGACCTTATGATGCTCCCTAGATCCTATCTAGGTAGCTAATGGGCTGTGGGAGGTGCAGCAAGTGCTGTCAAAACAAGTGAAACTCACAAGAACAATGTAACTATGGTGACCACTACCTTGTTTACCTCTGGCTATAAAATAAAGGCTCAGCGTGCTGTCTGGGTCTCTCTCTGTGGCCTTAGCCAGGCAAAGGAGGTCCACCTAGAGCCTAGACCCAGCTTATTCTCTTTGTCTGTCTTTTCTAAATCCTTTGCTGCCCCACCCCCTCAGGCTCACCAAACCCTTGGCTAAGCTGGCCCGACACGTGTGTGCGCGTGCACACGGTTGCACACTCAAGCACATGCACACTTACTTGTAATGTTTGTCAATTTCCACAGCATAAATATTACTATGTTCACCAAACATGGAAGTCGGGAAGAGATGCACATCATCAGCTCTGTGGGGTCCAGTACACCAGTGTAGGAGACCAGACCTTATGGGCCAGCCTCCAGGCCATGGAGCAGGGTGGGGAAGGACAGAGAGAGGATCTGGAAGAGCAAACAAAAGATGTCCAATGCTGGTGTTGCTGCCTACACTGCAGCTGTTGGTATTAGGTCAAGGGTTCTGACAACTGGAACAAGGATATTAGTGCTTCTATATTTTCACCATCAACATAACTGCCATTTACAAAGCTAATAAAGGATGGTTATGCCCGGTGGACATAGCTCAGTGGGTAAGCTTACTGAAGTTCTATGGCCTAAACTGTTCATGGGTGTGAAGTTATTTAAATACTTTGGGAGGGAGTACAAAATCTTACTACTTTTTAAAAGAACTGCTCAACACCTTGGACCTATGAACCAGGAAGTCAAGGTTGGATTCCTGGTCAGGACACATGCCCAGGTGTGGGTTCAATCCCCAGTAGGGGGTGTGCAGGAGGCAGCTGATGAATGATTCTCTCTCATCATTGATGTTTCTATCTCTCTCTCCATCTCCCTTCACCTATGAAATCAATTTAAAAAATTGATTAAAGGTGTTGTAACTTATTTTCTTCATCTCATCAATTTCCTTTCTATTCTTCTGCCTTTTAGCCAGATCCACTGACAACTCAATCCTTCCTCATTTTTGTTAAAATCTTGTTTTTCAGTCCGTTTTCTAGCATTTTCTTCTGTTTCATGCATAAAATAGTGCTCAAGAGTCCCCTCTTCCTCACCGCTGGTGTGGCTCAGTAGTTGAGCATCAACTGTGAACCAGGAGGTCATGGTTCCATTCCCAGTCAAGGACACATGCCTGGGTTGTGAGCTCGATCCCCAGTAGGGGGCATGCAGGAGGCATCATTTACTGATGGCATGAAATTACTGTAAATTAAAAATTCTGTGTTCTCTTCCACTCTTTTGCCTTTCCACCTCATTTGTGCATGTGGCTGGGTGGGTTGGACTTGGCCAGCTTTCTCCTTTTGTCCCATGTATGTATGGGATGGGTCCAATAGTTGGATTCAGAGGAAGAGGAGAAAGGTCCTCATCTACATGTTCCACCCCAACACTGGTTCCAATAGGAAAAACTTTGCTGCTGCCAGGACTGATTTCTAACACTAACTTTTAACAACAGGTAGTGAATTACTTACAATCCCAATGACCAGCAGCTTGAGTCTTATCCTAGATTGCCCTCAACCTCCCTCATATCATCAAACCAGTCATTAAGTTCTACTATCCTATCTAATAAAGCGAGAATATGCTAATTGACCCTCACACTGTCACAAAGATGGCAGCGCCCACAGCCAATAAGGAGGGAATATGCTAATTGACTTCCATGCCCTCAAAGATGGTGGCCCCCAGTCCTCTCAGCCCCCCAGCTGTGCAGGGCTGGCCCTAGGCACAGGCAAACCTCAGATGGCGGCTGCCCAGCCGCTCAGGGCCGGCCCTAGGTGCAGGCAAGCCTCAGATGGTGGCTGCCTAGCCAATGCCCAAGGCGCAGGCAAGCCTTGGATGGTGGCTGCCCAGCTGCCCAGGGCCGCCCAAGGCTCAGGTAACCAGGGCCAGCCAAGGCTTGCGCTGCCGGCAGTGGCAGCAGCAGAGGTGTGATGGGGGCATCGCCTCCCACCCCTGAGGGCTCCCAAACTGTGAAAGGGGCAGGCTGGGCTGAGGGATCCCCCCTCCAGTGCATGAATTTTCATGCACCGGGCCTCTAGTTTTATAATAAAATAGTCATTATACTCCTTGCCTTTCTGCCCCACCCCCTTAATGTCCTATTCAGGCATTTATCATTAGATATCAAAATGTATATAAACTATTTTAATAGAGTCCAGCTGGCATGGCTTAGTGATTAAGCATTGACCTATGAACCAGGAGGTCACGGTTCAATTCCCAGTCAATGCACATGCCCAGGTTGTGGGTTCAACCCCCTGTGTGGGGCATGCAGAAAGCAGCCAATCAATGATTCCATTTTATCATTGATGTTTCTATATCTCTCTCCCTCTCCCTTCCTCTCTGAAATAAATAAAAGATATATTTTTTAAAAATGAATGTAAATTCTTCTTCTCTCTCTTACTGGGTTCCTTGACTGTTGAACATTCCCACTGTTTTATTAAATAAACAAACAAACTACTTTAATAGAATTCTCCTTGGCTACTCCTAGGCTTCACTCTCAACTCCTTCTAACTCATCCTCTGCAACACTGCCAGAGGAACCTGTCTAGAGGACAGATTTCATCAAGTTGTTTCTCTGCTAAGGCCTTTATCCCCTCATCATGAAGCCCAAACTCATTGGGCTTGCCCAGAGGCCCACTATGATCAGGCTACTCCCCTTCTCATTCCCAGGGTTCCAGTCACACTTGCATAATGATGTTCTATGCCCTCATGAGTTTGCATATACTGCTTCCTCCACCTAGGAAGCTCCCCACATTCACCTCATTCTTCTCAGTCCTATTTCCCCAGCACTGGTTATTCCTGCCCTAAAAATCTTCATTGTCCTTTATACATATCTAAGACACATAGAACACTATATGGAAACTAAATCAATGCCAGAGTCACCTTCTAGACCAAGCATGTCAAATTTGTGGCCTGTGAGTCGCATGTGGCCCACAACAAATATTTTTGTGGCCCAGCCAATATAACAGTATGTAAGAAATGTTTTAATAAAAATTTCATAACTTAATTTTTACAGCATACTGTTATACATAATTATTAACGAATTACAACATTAGCTAATAACTGATCACTATAATTGTGTTGCATTTATTTTTCTTACATGCCTTACGTTCAGGTGAACCATTTTTCTCCACTAATACTAGCTGCGAATATTTTAGCAGCCAATTGCCAAGTCATAAGTCTTGAACTGACTTGTTTTGTATGCACAAGAAATATTTTGCTTTCAGAGAACAAGAAAAATAGGTTTATTTGTGTTACACTTATTAATTTGTACAGTTAATCACTGTCTGGTAAGTTAATGTTCAAGAAAAAATATTAATTTTTATTAAAACGTTCTATTATTTTGTGTTAACGATTACTCATTTATTTCAGCCCTTTGTATTCAGCATGTCTCTATAGAAATAAACCTATGTTTCTAAGAAAATTGAAGCTTTTGTTTTTTTACGGCCCACATAAACTTAAACCTTGTTTATTTGGCCTGTGTTAGCCTTTGAGTTTGACATGCTTGTTCTAGACTGTCAACACCTCATGTTCAGGAAGATGTGAATGACATATTAATCATTACATTACCACACCTGTCACATAGTAGTACATGGCACAAAGCAGATACTGGACAAACACGTGTGATAGCTACTCTACAGGATCTCTAAGAAGAAAATGTGATAACAGTGTGAAATGCATAACATACATACAAAGAGTACCCAAAGTTTAGTTTCCTTCTTGTCACTTTTTCCTCCTTACCTCTTGCCTACTCTCCTCCCTATCACTTGCTTTTTCTCCTTTTGGTTCACATTCTACCTCCCGCCCCCGCCCCTGAGGCCTTTGGGAAACAACCACAGGAGAAAATAAATCCAACTTCCTTGCGCTCAACATCACCAGTTTTTAATTGCTCTAACTCCCAACCCATGACTCAGCTAATGCTCACCTGATTCTTGCTCCACCTTAATAAATAGTTGCCCTGACTATCCTGCTGGACTGCCACAAGGAGCAGAGGTATGAACTTGCTGAACCTTCTACTCCATCTCTAAATAATCAAAACTTGGAGGGATTGGAAGATGGCAGCAGAGTAAGTGGATCTTTCTCCAACTCCTGCCAGAAACTGACTGAAACTAAACTACATTAGGGGATATTCACTCTGAAATACTAGCTGGAGACTGGCTAAAGAGACTTTTAAATGAGGAAGGACAGAAACCCCCTCGAGACTGTACCTGTACAATAGCTCGCATGACAAGGTCGTGGTTGGGCCTCACAGTTAACCAGCCTGAGAGGAGATCCCATCAATGAGCAGGACAACAACAATCAAAACTCAATTACAAAGAGATCCCAAATAACCCACAAAAGGGTCACTCCTAGACCATCCAGCTCAGGAGTTCAAGAAGATTGCACCGCAGGGTCCTACAGGATAATTAATATGAAAGGCTGCCCCACAAAGACTGGGAGTCATAGCAGGTATATCTAATACACAGAAACAAACACAAAGAGACAACTAAAATGGGGAGACAAAGAAATAACCTCTAAATGAGAGAAAATGAGGAATGTCCAGAAAAAGACTTAAGGAGATGATGGTAAGCAATTTATGAGACACAGAGTTAGAGTAATGGTTATAAGGATGCTCAAGGAACTTAGTAAGAACTACAAGTAACTTCATGGGAACTACAGGAACTTAGTGGGAACTGCATCAGCCTGAAAAAGGAATGGAAACCATGAATAAGAACCCATCAGAAATAAAAATTACCATATCTGATATGAAGAATACACTGTAAGAAATTAAAAGCAGGTTTGATGAAGCAGAAGATTGAATCAGTGACTTGGAAGACAAGGTAGGAAAAAAGCATTCAATTAAAGCAGCCAAAAGAAAAAAACAACACTTAAAAATATGAGGAAAGTTTAAGGGAACTTATGGGAGAACATGAAACAAAACAACATCTACATCATAGAAGTACAGAGGAAGAAGAAAGTGAGCAAGGAATGAGACCCTGTTTGAAGACCTAATGACATAAAATGTCCTAACCTGGTGAAAGAAAAAGTCATGCAAGTTCAGGAAACACTAGAGTCCCAGTCAAAATGAACCCAAAGAGACCCACATCAAGGCACATCATAATTAAAATTACAAAGGTTAAAGACTAAGAGAGGATCTTAAGGGCAGCAAAAGAGAGACAGTCAGTTACCTACAAAGGAGCTCCCATAAGGCTATCAGCTGATTTCTAAAGGCCAGAAGGGAATGACATGAATTATTCAAAGTAATGAAAAGCAAGGATCTGAAAACAAAACTAGTCTATCCAACAAGGCTATCATTCAAAATTGAAGATGAAATAAAGAACATTCCAGGCCAAAAAAAAAAAAAAAGCCTTAAGGAATTTATTACCACCAAATCAGCATTGCAAGAAATGTTAAAGGAAGTGCTTTAAGAAGAAGAAGAAATGGGGGGGGGACATAATTATAAAGAATAAAAATGGCAATAAGGCCCAGATGATGTGGCTCAGTGGTTGAGCATCCACCTATAAACCAGGTCATGGTTCAATTCCCAGTCGGGGCACATGCCAGGGTTGCAGGTTCAACTCCCAGTAAGGGGCAAGCAGGAGGTAGCTGATCAATGATTCTCTCTTATCATTGATGTTTCTATCTCTCTCTCCCTTCCTCTCTGAAATCAATAAAAACATGTATTTTTAATTGCATAAGTACCTGTCAGCAATAACCTTAAATATAAATGGACTAAATGCCCCAAACAAACGACATAAGGTAGCTTAATGGATAAGAAAACATGACCCATATATATGCTGTGTACAAGAGACTCACCTCAGAACAAAAGACTCACATAGGCTGAAAGTGAAGGGATGGAAAAAAATTCCAAGCAAATATAAACAAAAAACAACAAAAAAACAGGAGTAGCAATACTTATATATAACAAAATAAATTTTAAAACAAAGAAGTTCACTACTTAATACCAAAAGGATCCTTCCATCAAGAGAATTTAACCCGCTGTAACCGGTTTGGCTCAGTGGATAGAGCGTGGGCCTGCGGACTGAACAGTCCCAGGTTCGATTCCAGTCAAGGGCATGTACCTTGGTTGCGGGCACATCCCCAGTGGGGGGTGTGCAGGAGGCAGCTGGTCGATGTTTCTCTCTCATCGATGTTTCTGACTCCTTATCCCTCTCCCTTCCTGTCTGTAAAAGTCAATAAAATATATTTTTTTAAATATATTTTATTGATTTTTTACAGAGAGGAAGGGAGAGAGAGATAGAGAGTTAGAAACATCGATGAGAGAGAAACATCGACCAGCTGCCTCCTGCACATCTCCTACTGGGGATGTGCCCGCAACCCAGGTACATGCCCTTGACCGGAATCAAACCTGGGACCTTTCAGTCCGCAGGCCGACGCTCTATCCACTGAGCCAAACCGGTTTCGGCAAAAGTCAATAAAATATTTTTAAAAATTTTTTAAAAAAGAGAATTTAACCCTAGCAAACATATATATACCCAATATAGGAACACCTAAATATATTTAAAACTATATATGGGAGATAGTGACTGCAATACAGTCAGAGTAGGGGACTTTAACACTTCACTGACATCACTGGATAGACCTTCCAGACAAAAAATCAACAAGGAAACAGTGACCTTAAGTAACACACTAGATCAGATAGATTTCATTGATATTTTCAGAACATTCCATCGCAACGCTGCAGAATATACAGCCTTCTCAAGTGCACGTGGAACATTCTCAAAGATAGATCATATTTTAGGACACAAAACAAGTTTCTACAAGTTGAAGAAGATTGAAATCATTCAAGCATCTGCTCAGGTCACAATGACATGAACCTAGAAATCAACTACAATTTAAAAAACCTCAAAAACATTCAAACACATGATGGCTAAAGAGCATGTTATTATCAATGAAATGGTTACCAATGAGATCAAGGAAGAAATTTTAAAAACTCCCTTAAAACAGCACTGGCAGGTGTTGCTCAGTAGTCAGAGCATCAGCCTATGCACCAAATAGTCACAGGTTCAATTCCCAATCAAGGGCACATATCTGGGTTGCAGGTTTGATCCCTAGCCCCTGTTGGAGTGCATGCAGAAGGCAGCCAATAGATATGCCTCTCTCACATCTATGTCTCTTTGTGTGTGTGTGTGTGTGTGTGTGTGTGTGTGTGTGTGTGTGCCCTCTCTCCCTCCCTTCCATTCTCTCTAAAAATTAATTGAAAAACTATTCTTGGGTGAGAATTAAGGAAACAAAACAAAACACCTCCTTGAAAACAAATGAAAATGAACACAACAATGTAAAATCAATGGGACACAGCAAACGCAGTCCTGAGAGGGAAGTTCATAGTATTTCAGGGCTACCTCAAGAAACAAGAAAAAGCTCAAGTAAACGATCTAACAGTACAACTAAAAAAACTAGAAAGAGAACAACAAGAAAAGGTCAGAGTAAGTAGAAGGAAGGAAATAAAGATCAGAGTGGAAATAAATGATATAGAAAAATAAAAAGAAATACAAAAGATCAATGAAACCAAGAGCTGGTACTTTGAAAAAATAAACAAGATTGATCAACCTTTAGCCAGATTCATGAAGAAACAAAAAGAGAGTACCCAAATAAATAAAATCAGAAATTAATGAAGGAAAATAACTGACAGCACAGAAATACAAAGAATTAATTTTAGAAAATACTATGAACATCTATATGCCAAGAAACTGGACAATTTGGATGAAATGGACAAATTCCTAGAAACATAGTCTTCTAAAACGCAATCAGAAAGAATCACATTTAACATTGCAACAAAGAAAAAGATAAAATACCTACGAATAAAGTTAACCAAGGAGGTAAAAGACCAGTACTCAGAAACTATAGAATGTTAAGAAAAAGAGATAGAAGAAGACATAAAACCTGAATAGGCTAATGACAACTAATGAAATTGAAGAAGTAATAAAAATTAAAAAAAAAATAAAAACTCCCAGCAAAAAAAAGTCCTATACCAGATGGATTTACAGGCAAGTTTTACCAAACATATAAAGAAGAACTAACACCTATCCTCCTCAAAATATTCCCAAAAAATTCAAGAGGAGAGAGAACTTCCAAGCTCTTTTTATGAGGCCAGCATTATCCTAATTCCAAGGCCAGATAAAGACACAACAAAGAAAGAAAAGTATAAGCCAATATCCCTGATGAGCATAGTTGCTAAAACCCTCAACAAAATATCAGCAAATCAGATCCAGCAATACATTTAAAAAATCATACACCATAACCAAGGGGGATTTATTCTGGGGATGCAGGGCTGGTGCAATATTCACAAATCAATGAATGTGATACATCACATAAACAAAATGAAGGGTAAAAAAAGTCACATGATCATATCAATAAATGCAGAAAAGGCATTTGACAAAATCCAGCACCCATTTTTGATAAAAACTCTCAACAAAGTGGGAGTAGAGTGAACATATCTCAACATAATAAAGGCTATATGTGACAAATCTACAGCCAACATCATACTCAATGTGCAAAAACTAAAAGTGTTTTCCTTAAAAACAGCAACACGTCAGGGTTGTCCATTCTCACTACTCTTATTCAACATAGTACTGGAAGTGCTAGCCATAGTGATCAGACAAGGAAAAAAAATAAAAGGCATCCAAATCAGAAAGCAGGAAGTAAAACTGTCATTGTTCACATTTGACATGATATTGTACATAGTAAACCCTAAAGACTCCACCCAAAAACTACTACGTTTAATAAGTGAATTCAGAAAAGTAGCAGGATACAAAATTAATATACAGAAATCAATGGCATTTTTATACACCAATAATGAACTCTAAGAAAGAGAAACTGGGGAAAAAATCACATTTAACATTACAACAAAAAAAAAAAGATAAAATACCTACGAATAAAGTTAACCAAGGAGTTAAAAGATCAGTACTCAGAAACTATAGAATGTTAAGAAAAAGAGATAGAAGACATAAAAAGTGGAGGTATATATCATATTCATGGATTGAAAGAATTAGCATCATTAAAATGTCCATACTACCCAAAGTAAGCTATAGATTCAACACAATCCCTATTGAAATACCAATGGCATATTTAATAGATCTAGAATAAATATGCCAAAAATTTAGATAGAACCAAAGAAGACCCCAAATAGTCACAGCAACCTTGAGAAAGAAGAACAAAGTTGGGGGGATCACAATACTGGGTATCAAACTATACTACAAAGCCATTATAATGAAAACAACCTCATACTGGCACAAGAACAGGCATATAGATCAATAGAACAGAAGAGAGAACCCAGAAATCGACCCACACCATTATGGTCAGTTAATATTTAACAAAAGAGGCAAGAACATACAATGGAGTAAAGACAGTCTCTTCAATAAATAGTGTTAGGGAAATTGGACAGGTACATGCAAAAATATTAAACAAGTCCACCAGCTTATACCATAGAGAAGAATAAACTCAAAATGAATAAGACTTACATGTAAGTCACAAAGCCATAAAAATTCTAGAAAAGAAAACATAGGCAGTAAAATCTCAGACATCTCATGTAGCACAATTTTCACAGATATATTTCCTAGAGCAAGAGACACAAAGGAAGAAAAACAAACAAATGGGACTACATCAAACTAAAAAGCTTCTGCACAGCAAAAGAAACCATCCTCAAAATGAAAAGGGAACTGACTATATGGGAGAACATTCCCTAATGATACATCTGGTAAGGGGTTAACTTCCAAAACACATATGAATACATACAAGTCAACAAAAGGAAGACAAGTAATCCTATTAAATATTGGCAAAAAACCCAAATACACACTACTACAAAGAGGACCTACAGATGGCAAAGAGACATGGAAAAATGCTCACTATCACTAATCATCAGAGAGATGCAAATTAAAATGACAATGAGGTATCACAACACACCTGCCAGAATGGCCACAATAAATCAACAAACAACAAGTGCTGGCCAGGATGTGGGGAAAAAAGGAACCCTAGTACAATGATAAGTGGGAATGCAAACTGGTGCAGCCACTGTGAAAAACAGTATGGAGTTTCCTCAAAAAATTAAAAATGAAACTGCCATTTGACTCAGTGATCCCACTTCTAGGAATATATCCCAAGAACCTCAAAAGACCAATTAGAAAGAACATATGCACCCCTATGTTCATAGCAGCATTATTTACAACTAGAGGCCCGGTGCATGAATTTGTGCACGGGCAGGGTCCGGCCAGCCCACCCCAACCACCCCAATCGGGGCAAATAGGGCAGGGCCAGCCAGGGGGAGAGGCCACGGGCAGTTGGCCAGCCGGCCTCACCCCTGATCGGGGTGGGGGAGCTGATCAGGGTCGGGTCTGGCTGGGGGAGGGGCCATAGGTGGTTGGCCAGCCGGCCCTGCCCCCTGGTCAAACTCCTGGGGGAGGGGACAATTTGCATATTAGCCTTTTATTGTATAGAATAGGTAAGGTCTGGAAACAGTCCAAGTGCCCATCAGCAGATGAGTGGATAAAAAAGCTGTGGTACATTTATACCATGGAATACTATGCAGCTGTAAAAC
This sequence comes from Myotis lucifugus, assembly GCF_000147115.1. Classification (NCBI taxonomy): domain Eukaryota; kingdom Metazoa; phylum Chordata; class Mammalia; order Chiroptera; family Vespertilionidae; genus Myotis; species Myotis lucifugus. The sequence continues at coordinate 2,285,932 of NW_005871196.1, forward strand.
AGAGAGAACTCTTATCATCATCTGCAAAAGCATGGATGAGCCTGGAGAGTATTATGCAAAGTGAAATAAGCCAGTCAGAGAAAGACAAATATCACTTGATCTCAGTTATATGTGAAATCTAATGATCACAATAAACTGATGAATAAAATAGAACCAGAGCCATGGAAACATGGAACAGACTAAGGAATCTCAGAGGGAAGGGTGGGGGTGAAGAGATTAACCAAAGAACTTATATGCATAATGCATAGCCCATGGACACAGACAGTAGTGCGGTGAAGGCCTGGGGTGGGGCGGGAGCCAGGTGGAAGTGGACAAAAAGGGAGAAATAGGGGGCATCTGTAATACTCTCAATGATAAAAATAAATTTAAAAAGTAAACAGTTGCCCTTTTAGCTCATCTCATAAGTAAAGGTTGCTAGAAACAAACTGAATATACTCATCAGGCTGTCCCTAGAATGTCCTAATGAGAACCTCTGAGAGCTAAGCATTTCACTTAACAAGCCTTGGGGGAAAGCATGTGTGGAATTCCTACAGCCAAACCTAATTCCATCCTCAATAAGGTTCTGCTCTCTGACTAACATGGTCATTAAAATCCAGATGCTACTTAATAATGTACAAATGGAACATAGAGGGAGTTTCAAATTATTCTAGTGATTCAGAAAAGAAAATGGGCCAGAAACAGAGACATCAACAATTTACAAATTTCAGCCAGATCTAAACCCATGCCAGGATGTCCTTGATACTCACGAAGAACAACATAGCCCCATAGATTCTATCCTTATATAGAGACAAGGATGACACTGAAGGTTTCACAGTAAGATCAATGAGGTAGTAAAGATGGTTGCTTTTAGCATTGAACTAGGATAGCAGGGCACAGAAGAAATTAAGGAAACAGGAGGGGAAGGAAGAAACCTTCTCACTATCCTACCTGCTATTTTCTAAATTAGGAATAAAAATAATAACAGCTAAGCAATTCTCTAAGGAGTAAACTCCAATTCCCACTTTACATATTAGAAAACTGAGGCTCAGAGAGATTAAGCAACATATCCAAAATCACACATTGGTCACAGTCAAGTTTAATGTCAAAGGCAGACATCAGTCGCATCAAATTTCCAAACAGGTCTGTCCAACTCCAAAGCCCATGTCAACTAGGCTGTCTCACATAAAGCATACTAAGCATACATGAAATTAATCCACCAGGTTGAATGGGGTTTACCTAACTTACAGGTCATCATCTGGCAGAGAAATATTTTAGAACATCCAAAACCATTAGGCAGAGACTTCCAATTTCTGGTCCAGATGTAAGTTGTTTAAGCCATCATTCGGTCTAACAAGTGAAAAACCGGATGAGCTGAAAATCAGCAAGTCTTCTTAGATCCGTCAGAGAACTGAGGTCCCAGGGCAAATCTCTTTCCCTCAAATTGACGAGTCTGACAGACAGATCCAGCGAATCACAACTTTTCAGGGCAGAAACCTCTGCAGGCACCAGCGGTGGGGGAAGAAAAACTGAACTGTAATTGACAGATTGCTGGAGGCTCAGAGTGGACAAGTCTAAGAGTTAAAAACTCAAGGGGGGCTGAATCATGGGGGCCAGGGGGCACCCATGTTGGTGAGTTTTACCTCCTGGAGCTCTACCAGGTTCTCACTGAAGATCAGAGGAAAATCCGCTCCTGCGTTAGCAGGGAAAGGAGTGTTCCATTCTGTTTAACAAGGTCTGCGTTCAGAAGAAACTATCTCACCAGACCCTAACCTGCTGGGGTTTTATCAGAGCTAACAGGCCTGGGGGCAGGGAAATCCCCAACTGCAGCCCCCTCTAGCCATCCTGCCCCACCTAAGGGGAGAGGCCCACTGAAGACTGAGACCTAACCGTAGGACTGTGAAACAGCCCCGTGCACACCCACCACCACACTGCGAAAGCCTGCTTCCTGCAGTACATCATGTTCAGCTTTCAACCCCAAATCAGAAACGTGCTAAAGGGCAAACAACACAATTCTGAGAGACAGAGCAAGCATCAGAACCAGACCTAGATATGGCAGGGATGCTGGAAGGATGGTCCAGGCCTCTCTCCTGGCTAACACATGGCCGTCTTCTCCCTGTGTCCTCACAGATTCCTCAGAGGACACCAGACATATTGAATTAGGACGCATCCTATTGGCATAATTTTAACGTAATTGCCTCCTTGAAGACCCTATCTCCAAATTCAGTCACATTCTGAAGTCCCAGGAGTGAGGATTTCAACAAACAAATTTCAGGGGAACACAATTCACCATATACAAGTATCAAGAGGAATAAGGAGGCATTACATCAGCAATTAACTCCCAAATGGTTCAGGAAAAACAAGTTCTTTGTACAATGTTTCCAACTTTTCTGTAAACTTGCTTTTGTTTAAAACAAAGAAAACATGTACTTGAAGGCTGATCTTATATTCTTTCTATACTACTCTAAAAACAAGTGAAGGCAAGAGAGTGACTGTGTTTTATAAAGATTCAAATAGAAAAGTGTTCATTTTATCCCTGACATGATACACTGCCATTATTTTGACAATGCACTTCAGTGGAATACTTCATGCCTTGCAGATAGACACTGGACATACATGGTATAACATATGCTTTGATGCCTAGTGACACGATCACATGGACTCCTCTGTTCAGGTCTCTGCTGGATTTCCTCACACAGTCAAGCTCAGGCATTTTGCAGGATCAATGCGTTTGTTTCTGAAGTAGCATCTTACATCATCTGATGGCTCCTTCAACAGGCTACCAGCTGTGTGAGCCTCCCACAGAACCACAAAGTGTATTAACTAGCAACAGAAGGAAAGGGAAGAGAAAGGAAAATGTAAAGAAGAGTTTAATTTCATTTTACTGATTTGGGCCAAATTATAACATCATGCCATATGGTGTATATGTGATGGTGTTGGATCTGGAAAAAGCAAGTGGAGCTAAAGGAAAACAGATGGGAGAGGATAAAAATGGGAGATTGGCACCTAAATAAAGGAATCAGGGAGAAATGAATGCTCACTGGGGGATAATACTGAGATAAGATGTAGAACCACCAATCCCTCATCAGGCCTTAGTCCACAGCCTCCTGTCCCTGATCCCCCGCATGCCACAGCCCTAGACAGAGGCCCTCTCCAGTGCTCACCTACCCACTGTGATTATGTGTTATATCCAACAATGTTCCTTGGTCCAAAACACGTTCCTTATAGACCCCTTGCTCAAGGTATAAAAGTCCACTAAAAGAGTAATTCCATCCACTAGATCACTGTGTTTCTAAACGTGTTTTTTTTTCTTTTAACGTATAGATATACACATATAGGAAGAGTACTGAGGTAAGACTATTTGTCAAGTCACCTTACTATGAATCAGTTTATGATATAACTTCTGCAGCACAGCTGCCTGCAATCAATCAGGTCTGAGAGAAAAAGGAAAGGTGAATCCCATCTCCTGAGAGCAGAGACTAGTTCAGGCATCCATTCTTTCTCATTCTCTCTTTTTCAGCAACTATAAGTTGCCGCCCGCTCCATACACCAAGGGTCAGGGAAAAGCACCGTTTCACCAGGATCCTCTGCGTTTTCCAAATCTTAACTTATTCTCTTTCTTCCATCTGGATTTCCCATCCTGCCCACAATCCTCAATTCAGACAAGATTGTATTTGTCCTTTAAGATTCAACTAAAATGGCCCTGGCAGGGTGGCTCAACTGTTTGGAGTGTGATCCCTTACACCAAAAGGTTGCCGGTTCCATACCTGGTCAGGGCACATGCCTATGTTGCAGGTTCGATGCCCAGAATGGGATGCAATCGGTCCATGTTTATCTCTCTCTTTCCCTTCCTCTCTCTCTAAAAATCAATAAAACATGTCCTTGGGCCCTGCCAGTGTGGCTCAGTGGTTGAGCGTTGACCCATGCACCAAGAAGTCACTGGTTTGATTCCCAGTCAGGACACATGCCTGGGTTGCAGGTTCAGTCCCCAGTAGGGGATGTGAAAGAGGCAGCCAATTGATGTTTCTCTCTCATTGATGCTTCTATTTCTCTCTCCCTCTCCCTTCCTCTCTCTAAAAATCAATAAAAATATATTTAAAATAACGTGTCCTCAGGTGAGGATTAAAAATAAATAAATAAATACATACATACATAGAAGAAAGATTCAACTAAAATGTCACTTATGCAATGAAGTCTTCTGTCATCCTCCCACCTACTTCCCTATCTCTTTTTTGCACCTGTCTTTTAACACTTTGTTCTGGCATTTATTTGAATATTTGCCAGTGCTATTTCTATCTTGTAAACTACTTTAGTGTGTGCCTCATGTCTTGCTCCTCAGCCGGTCCACCTCCTGCTACACTGCCTGGAACATACAGTGTTTCATAAATGTTTGCTGAATTGAATAGACTCAGTTAATGAGACCTTTGATTTCCCAGGGTCTTATTTACACATTCTTTTTACTCCACCAAGTAGGAAGGCATTAAATAAAAAATGCATGGGAACAAGTCCCTTCGTGCAGTAAAATATGTTTCAAAAACATTCATTAAAAGGCATTTCCCATTAAAAGGAAAGAAGAGAGCCCAGGGCAGTAACTCCATCCTCACATACCTCATTAGTTAAAATGCATACACTTTTGTGCCATGGATTTGAAAGTCATGAACTTGAAAATCAGTTCCCCTTAGCTTTGTGAGCTCTGAATTGTGTTTCCTTCCCCATTTGCTTAACATCAATGACACCCAGAACAAAGCCAGGAAGGGCTCTGTGGGGGGTCCCATGATGTTATCAGTGGCTGCAAGGGAACCAACGTGGGAGCCTGAACTGGGGCCCGAGAAGAAAGTACGTTTTAAAGGACTGAATTTATCACTCTTATTTGTTATTTGAACCTGGCTCTAAAAAGTTTGATTCTGTATTGAAGAGACTTCTTAAACAAGTGCACTAGAATTTACAAATCTCAACAAGTCCTCTCCTCTGACGTCCTTACGCCCAGTCCATTGCCATTGCCATTTCTCACCATATATTTGGAATTTCTCCTTGGGATTACCTCTGATCTGAGTCATCCAAGACTTTCTTTTGAACCTGAAATGGCATCTTCCAGTTGAGTCACTCACCTCCTTTTATCAAACTTTTCTTCAAATGACTTGGAGCTGATTTTAGAAATGAAATCTGCTCTAAAACGACACAGAGTTATAATCACTGAGGTTATGTAAGAGAATGTGCCTCTGAAACTGACGTTTGCAGCAACAGTCACCTCTGGAATGAGCATCACTGGCGCCAAGCTGGTGCTGTAAGAGAGGACGTCATTCTGATATGCCAAATTCTGGCTCCTGCCCTTCATCTGTGGAATGGAAATGGTAGTCCATCTGTAAAACAACAATGATCTATGTGTTAACTGTCTTATGTGGTAATCATTTTGCAATATATACATGTATCAAATCACTGGCTCTAAGGAGTGGGCAGGGGGTGGAGGATAGATGTGTGGATTCAGTTCTTGTCTCTCAGCGAATGCATTCTGGTTGGGGTGAGAGACACAGATCATTTCCATATTTTTTTAGTGCTTTCAAAGAAACATGCACAGAGGAGCCGGGGGAGCAAATGGGAAGGGAACTGACCCTGGATGTAGCTGTTGTGTGTGTGCACAAGCACAGGATAAGCAGGTGGACTTTTGGAATAGGAAAAACCCACTATGTAACTATGCATATTGGTTTGCTTTAAGGCAAATCACTCTGCAACATCCTCATCCCAGGTTAAAACATCCCAGCACCCAGAAAGGCTATATGTAATTTATCTAGAGCGTAGCAGAGGACAACATGAGAGTCCATTCAAAGTGTGACATAACTAATAATACATAAGTCACCATTCTATTTAATCTTGGATACTGTAAAACATCTCACGTTTTCAGCATCATAGAAACAAAGAACAAAGGTAAAGAATGACTGCCTCGCTAAGTGAAATAAGCCAGTCAATGCAGGAAAAATACCACATGATCTCACTCATTTATGGATAATAAAGACCATTATAAACTGATGAGCAAAAATAGATACAGAGGCAGAGCAGCATCGAACAGACTGTCAAACTACAGCTGGAAGGCCGGGGAGGGTTGGGGGGCAGGAGGGGAGGGTAAGAGATCAACCGAAGGACTTGTATGCATGCATATAAGCATAACCAATGAACATAAGACACTGGGGGGTAGGGGAGGCTGGGGGACTGTCAAGGGGAGAAAAAAAAAGGAGACCTATACTTTAAGCAAAAAAATAAATAAAAATAAATAAAAGAGAAAAAAACTGTATAAAAGCTGGAGAACTAAGAAAAAAAAAAAAAAGAAAAAGCTAAAGGAGTTCATCACCACCAAACCAGTATTATATGAAATGCTGAAAGGTATCCTTTAAGAAGAGGAAGAAGAAAAAGGTAAAGATACAAATTATGAACAACAAATACACATCTATCAACAAGTGAATCTAAAAATCAAGTGAATAAATAATCTGATGAGCAGTATGAACTGATGATTATAATAGAATCAGGGACATAGAAAGGGAATGGACTGACTATTCCTGGGGGGGAAAAGGGTGTGGGGGGTGCGGGAAGAGACTGGACAATAATCGTGCACCTATGGATGAGGACAGTGGGTGGGGAGTGAGGGCGGAGGGTGGGGTGGAAACTGGGTGGAGGGGAGTTATGGGGGGGAAAAAGAGGAACAAATGTAATAATCTGAACAATAAAGATTTAATTTTAAAAAAATAAAAGAGGGAAAAAAAACAGTATAAAAGCTGGAGAACTAAAGAAAAAAAAAAATGACTGCCTCCCACCAGGATCTGCCACTGCTGGGTTAGACTCCTCCCCCCTCCCCAGTCCAGCTGTTTTGATTTGTAACCTGGGGCAGAAGGAGACGAGGGGTTGTGCTGTCTGAAAGTGAGGCCTGTCTCCACCCTCTAGTTGTGCTTCCTAACGGGGAACTGCCAGCAGCCCTCCCTGCCCTGCCGTGGTGCCTCCTCCTTCTACAGTAGTGCTCGCTGTCCTGGACTCTAGTCCAGAATCAATCCCACAACTCCCCTCGGCCCAAACTAGGAGCCTTCAGTCATTTCACCGTTAGTCTGGCACCCATCTGGTCCTTGTTCTCATGCCTGGACTCCGGACTTTCTCTCTCTCTAATCTAACCACCAACTCATAACACATTTAGCAGGTAACGTTCAGTGAGACCAGTATTGTATTGCCTTACAATCTTACAGATAAAAAATTGCAGGTTCGCCCTGACCGCTTTGGCTCAGTGGATAGAGCGTCGGCCTGCGGACTCAAGGGTCCCGGGTTCGATTCCGGCTAGGGGCATGTACCTTTGTTGCGGGCACATCCCCTGTGGGGGGTGTGCAGGAGGCAGCTGATCGATGTTTCTCTCTCGTCGATGTTTCTGGCTCTCTGTCCCTCTCCCTTCCTCTCTGTAAAAAATCAATAAAATATATATTTTTTAAAAAATTCCAGGTTCATAAGAAGTAAAAATATCATCCAAGATCCCACAGTTAGAAAGCTATGAAACGGGTTGGAACACAGACGTATGTCACTCCAAATACCCTGCTTTCTCCTCTCTTCCACCCAGCCAGTAACTCACCCCGTGACTCCTGACTGCATTGTCTCACCTGCCTGATCCATATGTGCCTCCTCTGTGAAAGGAAGAGACCCTATCAACATTTCTAGAGTGATTGTTTCATGGTATGCTCATGTTCACAGTAAATAGTGTGGGCAAAGGTGGGGGAGTCCACAGCCAAGGACATATGAGAAAATAGATTTAAACAAAGACCAGCTTAGTTATCTCTTTGAGGACTTCTGAGAGCCTTTAACATAACGACACGTTTTAGGAACCATAATCTTATTTCCCTTTCTTGACTAGGGAGCACCGCTTTCCTCGGAACCCCAGTGCTCCTTGGAACCACATTGGGAAACACTGTCCTGGATGCTACACAAGAAGCGCCCAGTTCCTACATCCGGTGCCTGGACCCCAGAGCCTCCGATTCTAGCTCTAATACTGCACAGTTGTAAAGAACTCTCGGGAAGATGGCTCCATAATGCTTCTTCGTGGCCTACATTGAGGTGCGAGAGGATCTGTTAAGCTAATGAATGGACTCATGAATTCCTTAGTTAGTACAAATGTAAACTATTCCATGTCCTCAGTGAGGGCCAGAGCGAAAGGGGAGCCACAGCTGCAAAGCTCTGTCTGCAAGAGCCCTTTCCCTTCCCACAGGCCCCAGGGGTTCCCGGCACTGTTTATTCTGCCAGTGATTTCTCCCCGAGCACTTAGACTTGGTTTCATTTCCATAAACTTGAAGCTGCTATTTTGGGATTTGCTTTTGTTACTCTAAATTGATTTAGCTCACAGTGGACTACACTCTGCTGCATCTTTCTAAAAGGAGAGCTGCCCATTTATCTGGATTTGGCCCAAGTACAGTGCTTTCTGGATGGTGGGAGCTGGACTGGAAGGTTTATGCAGGTTCTTCAAAGCCTAGAGTCCATGATTCACTGATGAAAAATTAGGGAATCACAAAATCTAATGAGAAAATTAGGGAATCGAAGAATCCTAGACTTTGAAAGAAGAAAAGGGGAGGGGAAGGGAAGGAGGGGGAGGAGGGGAAAGAAAACAACTCCACTTCTCTTCCCTCCCATAGCTTAATGCTTCCTATCCCCTCTGTATTTTTAAAAGGTAAAGTTTCTGACGTTGTTAAAGCCAGGGTGGCTGAGCAACAAGCTGAGCACCCCTGTTTTCATGGTTAAGAAGCTACTCAAACGTGCCCCTGGTTTTCTACAAGTAAATGGACAAGTCACAACAATTTTGTCTGTTTCCTCAACTATAAACTGGGATAGTCTCTCCAGCACTTTCTTCCATCCTAAATTGCCCCAAAGATGAATTTAATCCTATAAAATCACTTTGAACACTTTAGTGAAAGGAGCTACACAAACAAAAGACTTAATTATAGAGCTGCTGGTAAAACAGTTACTTCATTCTGACCACAGTGAACCCAGACAAGATATTTTATTAGATTTTGCTGCTCTGTTTAACCACCATATAATATATGACACTTCCTGTTTCCCACTGAAAGGACCTGGGGCTCCTGGGAGAAGGGGCTGATGGCAGATCTGGAACATCCTGTCACAACAAGGTGGCGGGAAAGTTAACAAAGACTGTGAGAGTCATTTCAAAAGGACCACAATTAACCCAAAATGGGACCATTGAAGATAAAAAGAACAAGGATTGAAAATATCAACATGCTTAAATTTATCAGCTTATAAAATATTTTTAAAATCTAATTCGTGAACAACAAATTCATTTTTATGAATTTTGCCTAAAATAGGTCCAAACTATCATGAGGTTTCACACATGTATACATTTGTCAAAACTCATTAAATTGCACACTTTAAATACATGCAGTTTATGTCACTTATTCCTCAATAAAGCTATATTAATCTAATTGGTTACTATTGAATGATGCTAAAAACCAACTCATTATTTTAAAATCAAGCAAATAAAAGAAGAGAATCAAACATTTCTCTTTCTAACCCAAACTATACTTATCATTTCAAGCTATTGAAATATTTATGAATGAAAATATATGATACCTGAGATTTGCATCAAAATAACATGGGAGGGTAAAGAAGGTAAAACAAGATTGGCCATGAGTTCATAGTTGGATAGTAGCCACATTGATGTTCATTATACTGTTCTCCCCACTTTTGTACATGTTTAATATATTCCATAATGACAAGTGGTTTTAAAAAACTAATAGTCTATATATCCTCTTGGCAAGTTAGCTAACTCTCCATCATACCCTTACCCAATGGAGAAATGTGTGCAATAACATCAAATCCTTGGGGCTGTTCATGTCTATTAATATTTAGAAAATAATTTGAGGGCTTGGCCGGTGTGGCTCAATGGTTGAGCATCAACCTGTGAATCAGGAGGTCCAGGTTCAATTCTGGGTCAGGGCACATGCCTGGGTTTCTGGCTCGATCCCCAGGGGGCAGTGTGCAGGAGGCAGCCAATCAATAATTTTTTCTCATCATTGATGTTTCTATCTCTCTCTCCCTCTCTCTTCCTCTCTGAAATCAATTAAAAAAACAGAGAGAGAGAGAGAGAGAGAGAGAGAGAGAGAGAGAGATCATTAAAAAATACTTTGAGGTTTCAAGATGAAAAATTCCACATGGTTGTAAGGTATTATTACCATATCAGAATTAAATAAATTGCATAGTAAATTTGGAAATCCAAATCTGATCACCACCTAACTCAAGATTTAGGTTATGTGAAGAATGAGCTTCCTCAGAAATACCCATAAAGGACCAATGATCAAAGATTGATTCAGCCCTAACCGGTTTGGCTCAGTGGATAGAGCGTCGGCCTGCGGACTGAAGGGTCCCAGGTTTGATTCCGGTCAAGGGCATGTACCTTGGTTGCGGGCACATCCCCAGTGGGAGGTGTGCTGGAGGCAGCTGATCGCTGTTTCTCTCTCATTGATGTTTCTAACTCTCTATCCCTCTCCCTTCCTCTCTGTAAAAAATCAATAAAATATATTTTTAAAAAATAAATAATAATAAAAAGATTGATTCAAAAGTCAGTCATTCCCATATAAGACACCCTTTTAGGCAGAACAAATCTGAGGCAAAATTACTAAGAAAATTAAGTTCACCTTAGTGTCTCCCATCTTCTTATTCAACATACATCTTCTGCCTCTCCTATTCCCTCTTCTATGCTTCTAATTAGGCCATGCTAGACCTGAACATCCAAAATTACCATGCCAGTCGAGACTTCATTTATTCATTCATTTTATTCTATAACATGTATTGAGTGTCTACTCTGTGCTGAGAATACAAATATGAATAAAGCTCATCCTGGAGGAGCTCAGGGCAGGAAAACATCTAATAAATCATTTCAGTGCAACCACATGAGGTGTGGACAAAGTGGAAGCAGAGCAGAGGGAGGTGCTGACTCTTTGTGGGAGGAGCTGGGAAAGTATTACCAGAACAATGGCACTTAATCTGCCTTGTGAAGGACAAACAGGAGCTCACAAGGAAGTCAAAGGAAATAGGCATTCAAGATGTATTAGACAGGGTTCTCCAGAGAAACAGAACCAGTAGGATATTATGGAGATACAGTGGGGCCTTAACTTATGAGTTTAATTCGTTCCGTGACCGAGCTCGTAATTCAAATTACTCCTATGTCAAATTAAAAGTGAACGAGTGCGACACATGATGCTGGGCTGATGTTGTGGCGTTCACTGTGAAGTTCGCTGCGCCAACTAGCGGTGGGGTATCTGAAGCTGGCTCGTAACCTGAATTTTAGCTCGCAACTCAAAGCAAAAAATTGGCCCAGAGACGGCTCGTATCTCGAAAAACTCGTTAGTCGGGACACTCGTAAGTCAAGGCCCCACTGTACATGGAAGAGGAGATTTATTATAGGAACTGGCTCACACGGTTGTGGAGGCCCAGAAGTCCCATGACCCGCCCTCTATAATCTGGAGAATCAGAAAAGCTAGTGGTGTAATTCAGTCTGAGTCCAAAAGCCCAAGAACCAGGACAGGAGAAGTTGGAGGCCCCATCTCAAGAGAGCAAATTCATTCTTTCTTATGACTTTGTTCTATTCAGACCCTCAAAGAATTGGCTAATGCCTACCCACATTAGGGAGGGCGATCAATTTTACTCAGCTCACTAATTCAAATACTAATCTCTCTGGGAAAACCCTCACACCCTCACAGTCTAGACCAGAAAATAATATATTACCAGCTATCTGGACATCCCACAGTCCAGTCACATTGACACATAAAGTTAACCACCACACAAAACTGAGGGAGTGACACAATCAGAGGCATTACAGGCCTGGAGACATCTTGCTTGTGGGTAAAGAAGATAGTTTGAGCCTGGCTGGTGTGGCTCAGTGGATTGAACGTCATCCCATGGATCAAGAGGTCCCAGGTTCGATTCCCGGTCAGGGCACATGCCCAGGTTGCAGGACCGATTCCAGTAAGGGGTGCGCAGGAGGAGCAACCGATGTGTCTCTCTCATCAGTGTTTCTATCTCTCCCTCTCCCTTCCTCTCTATCTAACTTCCTCTCTATCTAAAAATCAATTTTAAAAAATATATTTAAAGAAGATAGTTTGAAAAGCTGGGTAGAGTCAGGTCTTGAAGAGCCCTGTACACTGTGATGGGACCTTGAACTTTATTCTTAGGAAAGAAATGCCTTGTTCAGATCTGTGTTAGGACTGAATGCTTACTTATCTTTTGACCATATGCGACCACAAATGGGCTTGTTCTATCTTATAACCTTAGTTCCCAGGACAGATTTAGACCTTTGCAAGGGTCAGACTTAAAATTAGTATTTTCTTTTCTTTTTTTATTTTCAGACATAAGCTACAAACAATGCTTTGGAAATGAGCCTGAGGAAGAAAAAAAATAAAAGACTCTTTTGCCTAAAATAGGTCCAGGCTGGCAACGTGAGTTAATGTTAACCTTCATCCCCACTTCAGAACTCTGGCTGTCCCTCCTCATAACTGTCCCTGGACAGAAACTTAGAGGTCAGAGTCATGTTCAGGCATAGTATTAAGATTCCTGCACAAAGGAAAGGAGAAAAATGTAGGCCCCAAGTCTCTTGACAGGAAGGTAAAGGGAGCTTGCTTTAAAAGAGGAGGGACCTGCATCCTCATTGTGGGAGGTGACTCAGGGGAAGAAGATCATTGGTGCAGCACAGAGCAGAATTTCCCCAAGCAGCTTCCTTCCTTCCTCATGGGAACTTGGTCTAAGTCATTGACAAAGGGGACTGGACGTCAGAAAGATCAGGACTACCACTGGGAGTTTGCAGAGTCATCAACTCTGAGAAAGCTCAGGGGCCGCACTGCTCACTGCCAGCAGGGAGGAAGTCCCAGTGGGAAAGGCCCCCTTTGCTTGGGTGGAGAAAACTCCAACGCTCAGGGAGTAGGTTTTCAGGGGCCAAATAATAGTGGTGATTTGGGGGAAGGCAAGGACTTGTAAAGGGCCTAGGGACCCCAGCCTTCTAGCTGGACCTTTGAGAGTCACCGTGGATTTGGAGGACATAATTATCCAGCATGCCAGTGGATGAGAAGCAGCTTCTAGGGGCCAGGTTGTGAGTCTATGGAGAGCTGATAAAATCCCAGCAAAAACAGTGGGGAGTTCCACCCTGTGGATGGATTTCCTGCCTCTGCATCACAGACTCCTGATGGGAGTCCTTTTGGATGTTCCCAATGCTGGGCCCCGGCTGGAGTGTGGATCACATTAACGCCAGCTCAGAGCTTGTTGGATTGTTGACATTTTTCATTCCTCTAATAATGCCACATTGCTTAAACTCACTCTTTCTCCACCAGACCCTTCTGCCTTTGGTTTCATCTCACTGTCCAACCTTAGTATTTGAAACTGCTTTAGAGAGAGATGATGTGATCCTGGGTATACCATACATGTGGCAAGTTTTGTTTTACCTAAAATAATCTATTTGGTCCTTTGACATAACTTGATTCTTATTTTCTTTCTTTTTCATACTCCTTATCATAGACATTTTGAGAATGTGTGACCTTATTAATTTATTAGCAATTACTAGCCATGGATAATTCATTCTTTTTTTTTCTGTTGTTCCATCATCGACAGCCTGTTATCTACTACCACTATAGCTTAGTGTTTGTTGGTGAAAACAACATTGTGCATGTGACTGGTTTGGATATTTTCATTGGTTGAATCTATTTGTGGTCCAATTGTCTTAAACATCAATCAGTGATACACAGCAGGCATGATAATCACTCATAAATTAGTCATGATGCACAAGGCTTACATCTTACATCTCATAGTATCTTTAAAAAGTCTGTTGTAAATCTACTGGCATGTTATATCTATCTGTGTTTTTTTATTTTTAATAAAATAAAGTCAAAATGTTGTGTGTGGTTTTTAAGTTGGATGGGAATTGAACAAGTACCTTATGCGTACAAGCAACTGTTTTTTTCCTATATTGGTCTATGTTAGAAATACATATGGCTCCAGGATTTGAAATTCCATATTTAAGTTGCTTTAACTTAACACAACAACCTTGGGAAAGTGTTACTGAAGTAGTGTTTTAAAGTGTCTGAGAGAAAAGGGACACACTTCTCTCTGAGTACAACACACAATGTGTATGTGAGAGTAGGACATGGAGTTGAGATAATTATCCAAAATATAAGTTTTGACTAAGAGCACAAGGCAGTAGTTATCTCTTGATCAATGGCAAGTTGCCCCAAAACTTAATGATGTAAATCAACATGTTGAACTGTGCATTGCCTCTCATTTTCTGTGAGGCAAAACTCAGGGCACCTTAGGTGGCTTTCTGGCTCCCGGCTTATTGCTCTCTCATGAGGTTACAGTCAAGATGACAGCTATGGCTGCAATCATTGGAGACTTGACTGGGACTAGAGGATCTGATTTCATGGTTGGCAAGTTGGTGCTGGTTGTTGGCAGATGTAGTTCATTGCCACATGGACTTCTCCAGAGGACTGCTTGTGTCCTGACAGGATGGTGGCTGGTTTCCCCAGAGGGCATGATTCAAGAAAGAACCAGATGGAAGTCACAATGTCTTATGCTCACCCAGCCTCAGAAATCACACACCATCAGTTCCATAATATCCTCTTGATTGCACAGGCCAACTCTATTCAGTGTGGGAGTGGACCGCACAGGACTTTGACTACCAGGTGGCAAGAGTGATTGGGAGCCTTCTTAAATTCTTGCTACCCTAATAACCTAGATAAATATCAACCCCTCAATATTTCCAAGTCTACCTTGCTAGAGTTTCATTGTCCTTCACAATATAATTGAAAATCAGCTCAAAACCCATCCCACATATGATGTACAACCTAATGTCTTCCCCAAAGCCCTAGAACCTGTGTTGGACAGGCAGATGCTCGGCCCCAGTGTCCTTCAAGGAAGGATCTGTTGTCCCAGCTCCTGAGAATGCTTGAGTGGACAACCTCCAGCAGTCATCTCTTCCAGGGTGCACTCAAGGCCACACCTTCTGAGGTGGCCCATGTCCAATGACTGATGGAGGACCCAGTCATTTCAGCCCAACTAGGGACAACTCTAACAGGCCATTTCAGCTCCAGACTTCCCCTCAGGGCCCCCTGAGGCTGTAGGGCACAGCTGAGCCTCCCCCTGTGTTAATTTTGCTTCTTCCCATAGTTTTGACACAGTGAGCCCTGCTTAACAGACATCCTGAACACTAACCTCTTCCTCAGTACTTGCTTCCTAGAAAACCCAAGCTACACCTCCCTCACTCACCCCTCTTTTTTCTACAGTTCTTCCAGAACTTTCTCACTCCTCATAACAAAATTTTCTGTTCATTTCTTTGGCATAGCTAATTAGCTGACTTTGAGTCATACCTGACCCTGGCCACAGAGGCCCTGAGTTCCATTTTTTCACAATCAAGTTGCCCCATCAAGGTCCTTGTTAAATAGACTGCTGTCTCCCCTAGAATTCTAAGCTCAAATATTAAACAATGATTTATTTTCCTCTTCACTCAAGGAGGAGTTGTGTGAAATAGGAGAATGCTTCCAGCTGGCGTCCAGGCCCCACCCTTCGCTCCGCATCAGCCTGTGTCCAGCCTTGTCCCCCTGGCAG
>NW_005871196.1:2301764-2303388 GCF_000147115.1 Myotis lucifugus
AGTTCCTGCCTAAGGTTCAAAGAATTGAAAGTGGAGTCTCAAAAAAGTATTTGTACACCCCAGATTCACAGCAGCATGGTTCACAATAGCCAAACGTGGAAGCAACCCAGGTGTCCATCAACAGAGGAATGGATAAACAAAACATGGCATGAGTATACACACAATGAAATATTAGTCAACTTTACAAAGGAAGGAAATTCTGACACCTGCCACAACATGAATGATTGTTGAGGACATGATGCTAAGTGAAGTAAGCCAGTCACAAAAAGACAAATACTAAGACCCAGCCCTGTTATACCTATTGCCAAGTCCTGGGCCAGGGTGTGGACTATGGCAGTGTCTCCTGGAGCAACACTTGCCAGATCCCCTTGCACTGCCCGCCTGCTTAATTGTCAAGTGGGACTGCTTCCTACATCCTCCACTCCGCATCCACATTGCATACTGCTGTCCCTGAGCTGCTGTCTTCAGACTCCTTAGGTAAGCCTACAGCCAGGCTTCCAATGTGGACCCCCCAGGAAAAAAATCACAAGTGAAGACTGCTTCCTCCCCTTGTGCACTGCTGGTGGGAATGTAAACTGGTACAGTCATTATGGAAAACAGTATGGAGGTTCCTCAAAAAATTAAAAATAGAACTACCATATGACCCAGCAATTCCAATTCTGTGTATGTATCCAAAAGAAATGAAATCAGTATCTCAAAGAGATATCTGCATTCCCATGTTCATTGCAGCATTATTCGCAGTAGCCAAGACATAAAAACAACCTAAGTGTTCATCAATAGACGAATGGATAAAGAAATTGTGGTGTATATATATCCTATATAATAAAAAGGTGATATGCAAATTGAGCATCATACTCTCACACAAGATGGCCGCCACCATGTGGTCACAAAATGGCTGCCAGCAGGGGAGAGCAGTTGTGGGTGATCAGGCCAGCAAGGGAGGGTGGTTAGCGGTGACCAGGCCAGCAGGGGAGGGCAGTTGGGGGCGACCAGGCCTGCAGGGGAGGGAGGGCAGTTGGGGGGACCAGGCCTGCAGGGGAGGGCAGTTGGGGATGACTGGGCCAGCAGGGGAGGGCAGTTAGGGGCAACCAGGTTGGCAGGGGAGGGCAGTTGGGGGCAATTGGGCTGGCAGGGGAGGGCAATTGGAGGTGACAGGGCCTGCAAGGGAGGGCAGTTTGGGGGGACCAGGCCTGCAGGGGAGGGCAGTTAGGGGCAAACAGGCCGGCAGGGGAGGGCAGTTAGGGGTGACCAGGCCGGCAGGGGAGGGGAGTTGGGGGTGAAATCAGGCAGGCAGGGGAGGGCAGTTGGGAGCAATCGGGCTCTCAGGGGAGCAGTTAGGTGTCAATTAGGCTGGCAGGGGAGTGGTTAGGGGTGATCAGGCTGGCAGGCAGAAGTGGTTAGGGGCAATCAGGCAGGCAGACAAGCAGTTGGGAGCCAGCAGTCCCGGATTGTGAGAGGGATGTCCGACTGCCAGTTTAGGCCCAATCCCACATGAATTTCATGCACCAGGCCTCTAGTACAATAAAATATTACTCAAACTTTAAAAGTGAAATCCTGCCATTTGTAACACATAGATCAACCTGAGGACATTACACTAAGTCTGTGGTCAGCAAACTGCAGCTCG
>NW_005871196.1:2303912-2317022 GCF_000147115.1 Myotis lucifugus
ATTCCAGTCATGGCACATGCCTGAGTTTTGGGCTTGATCCCAGTAGGGGGCATGCAGGAGGCAGCCGATCAATGATTCTCTCTCATCATTGATGTTTCTTTTTAAAAAAACATTTTTATGATTTCAGAGAAGGGAGAGGGAGAAAGAGATAGAAACACCAATGATGAGAATCACTGATCGACTGCCTCCTGCACGCTCCCCACTGGGGGATGGAGCCCGAAACCCAGGCATGTGCCTTGACTGGAATCAAACCCTGGACCTTCAGTCCACAGGCTGACACTCCATTCACTGAGCCAAACTGGCTAGGGCTATTGATGTTTCTATCTCTCTCTCCCTCTCCCTTCCTCTCTGAAACCAATAAAAATATTTTAAAAAATAAAATAGTCACACTCATAGAGGCAGAAGTAGAATGGTGGTTGCCAAGGGCTAGAGGGAGGGAGAACTGGGGAGATGTTGGTCAAGGGTAGCAAAGTTTCAGTTATGCAAGATGAATAAGTTCTGTACATCTAGTGTACAGCATGGTGGCTATACTTAACAATACTGTTTTGAGTACTTGAAATTTGCTAAGCAGGTAGATATGAAGTGTTTTCACCACATTTGTATAAAAAGCAACTATGTGAAGTGATGGATATGTTGATTAGTGTGGTTGTGGTGATCATTTCATAATGTATATGGACATCAAAACATCAAGTTACATATCTTAAACATATACAATTTTTATTTCTCGACTATACCTCAATAAAATTAGGAGGTGGGGGAGGAGAGAGGCTGTTGCCTCTCCCTAAATTGACTTTCTTCCTTCTGTTCCAAACTTACCCATCTTTTTTTGACTGCCCTCCCACAAAAATATCTCCTTCTCTCAACTCCTCCTATGATTAAAAGCAGAACCACAATTTAGTACATAATTACATCCTTCCTTTATTTGCTCCCTGCCTTGTGTGCATCACATCCCACCAACCAATTTGTCAACTCATTAAGTGCAGAGACTGAGTCTCTCTACAATACTGTGTTCATATTAGGCTGACTCGTCCATTAAATCATCAGATATTTCAGTGACTACCATGTCCCCAGCATTGTTGTTCTAGATACTGAGATACAGAAGGTGACTTGGCAAAAAAATAACACTACCCCTGCTCTGGGGAAGACATTCAGATAATCACACAAATCAATGCAAAATTACACCAGAGAGCCACTATGGGAAACAATATGGTGGTTTCTCAAAAAAAAAAAACTAGTAATAGAATTACCATATGATCCAGCAATTGCACGTCTAAGTTCAAAAAATTGAGAGTGGAGTCTCAAAAAAGGCATTTGTGCACCCAGGCTCACAGCAGCATTGTTCACAATAGCCAAACGTGGAAGCAACCCAGGTATCAACCAACAGAGGAATGGATAAACAAAACATGGCATGAGTATGCACACAATGAAATATTAGTCAACCTTACAAAGGAAGGAAATTCTGACACCTGCCACAACATGGATGAATGTTGAGGACATGATGATAAGTGAAGTTAGCCAGCCACAAAAAGACAAATACTGTGTGATTCTACTTATAGGACTAGAGTAAGTCAAATTCGTAGAGACAGAAAGTAGAACGAGGGTTCCCAGGGGCTGGGAGGAGGGGCAAATGGGGAGTTAGTGTTTGATGGGGACAGAGTTTCCATTTTGCAAGATGAAAAGAATTCTGCAGATGGATGGTGGGGATGGTTGCACAGCAATGTGAATGCACGTACTGCCGCTGAATGAACTGGTTAAGATGATCTACTGTATGTTATGTATACTTTAGCACAATTAAAAATAATTTTTAAAATAACAAACAAAATTACACCAGAGATAAGAGCAACAAAGGCAAGTCAAGGCTGCCCGGAGTAAGCTGAGTGTTGAAGGATAAATGAGGGCCATCAGGGTCAGTGGGTGCCTCTCCCCACCCCCGCCCCCCCACCACACACACACACACACACACACACACACACACACACAGGTCATCAGCTTGCACAGAGCTCTGGGCTCACTCAGGAGCCTGCTTCACTCAGGTACAGGAACTATGTACAGAAGTAAGAAGTAAGTAAAGGAGTCTTCTACACAACATCCTGTAATGATACCCATGATACATGGCTTGCCCTTCAGGTTTTGTTCTATTTTGCTTTTCAAGGACTAAACCAGTGGCTGTTGAATATCAAAGGAGCTGGTTAAATTCAGATTCCTAGACCTTAACTGCCTAACATTCTGAGTCAGTAGGTTTGGGTGAGCCCCAGACATATGTATTTTAAATAATGTAGCCCCTCCAAGTGCCTCTAAAGAAAACCACCTGGAGACCACACTTTTGTGAGATACTGACCTGTATTCCTATTGATTTTATAAGACTCCAGTTCCATTATTATAAATTTGCCATTCAATTGTAAGGTTAGGAACTGTAGCAATTTATTTCAGAATGGCCTCACCATCCAAAGAAAATAAATAGCACAGGTAAATTTATATATTCACACAATGCTTATATTTCAAGCTACTCTGCAGACAAAGTTACCCTCTACAACTTTCTGGAAAGCAAGAAAACATTAGAATGCCCATTCTATAAATTGTTAGATGAAGGCAGGCACGAGGCAGCAATATAACTAATCCAAAAGACAGGAGCTTGCATGAAATATGGCTCAGACCACCCTGCTGTGCTCCAGCCCACCAGTTCCTTCGGCTTTAATTCCCTAGAGGAAAGGCTGTCGAAACCACTTACTTAGAGGCGTGCACAGGTACTGTTTACAGGCTCATTAGCCCAAGCTACTAAAATGTGTTCCCAGCAACTATGATTAGATCAACGCTGACACATTCAGCACTCCTTCATCCTGAAACCATTATTTTCCAATTTCCCTGCAATGATGATCATAGTTGACCTGAGACTTCGAGGATGTCTACGGGAGAAATCCTGCTCAATCATCAAAGGAAGATTATGCTGTTCTATGTGGTGTTACCATGAAGTACACTTAACTGAATCTTATTTATTTGGCAGTGTTAATGAGGTATTATTAAATAGCATGTTTGTTATAAACCCAAGTATGCCATTGCCCAGTCACGGCAGACAGTGGTCCACCTGGTCCTCCGTGCTACTGAATGACATTGTTCGTTTCACTGGGCTCCAGATGGAACTGAATATAAGGTGGAATGAAAACTCAGAGTTTGGAACCAAGAAGGTTCTGATAACAAGAATGGGCCCTTTTTTTGTTTGTTTTATCTCTATCTTTTACTTTTGCAGAATACCCATTAACCAGATGTATTTACTTTCTACTCTTTCTCAGACATTCAAAGACATTCAGTGGCTTGACCTCCATTTTAGTACTCAACATTTCTTACTATGTTATTTGTGTCTTATTTCCCTGGTGAGTCAGGAAGCAACCTGTGAAACAAAAATTTTAACTTCCACAGCTGAAAAGTCTTTTTAAAAGAAAGGGTCTATTAGGCCATTGCTAGAAGAAGAAGGAGGAGAAGGAGAGGAGGAGGAGGAGGAGGAGGAGGAGGAGGAGGAGGAGGAGGAGGAGGAGGAGGAGGAGGAGGAGGAGGAGGAGGAGGAAAAAGAGCAGGCTTGGGCATAGAGTCTACCACATGAGCAGCATGGCCAGGTAAGAAAGAGAACTTGTCCATCAGGCATTTTGCAAGCGTTTTTATATGTCAAGTTTGGGGAGAAAGATGTAAGCTATCTTGAAAGGATTCACATTAGCTAATAGACAAAGAGGATGGGAGAAGATGAAGGGGGCGGGGGCTGGGATCTGCCCAGGGGAGTAGGAAAGCTCGTGTATAAACAAAAAACAGAGGCTCCTGGGTTCCCACAGTGCCTGGCTATTGATAACTCTTTGGAGTTAACAATAAATATGAACAGTTTTTTATTTTGATGATCAGTGGGAGAGCAAGCAGGTCCATAGACTGATAAAGAAAGTTGACCTCTTGTTATGTGCCACTAAATGGACTCTAACTCCTGGAAACCCATGAATGAGTGCTGTCCAATGTCCTGTCCTCAGCAACCCGGCCGGCGCCTGCAGAATCACACCTATGGCTTCTTTTGTGAAGTCAATCCATCTCAGATGTGGTCTTCCTCTTTCCCTGCAGCCTTCTACTTTCCTGGCATTCGCGTCTCTTCCAAAGAACCCTGCCTTCTCAAGATGTGCCAAAGTAGGACAGCTTCAGTTTTGTCATTTTTCCCTCCAGCAACGTTTCATGCTTAATTTGCCCTAAGACCTACAAATGGTGGATCTTTCTGGCGGTTCAGGGGTTCAGGGCATCCACGGAGCTCTCCTCCAACACCATATTTCAAATGAATCCATGATTTTCCTATCAGCTCTTTTCACTATCCAGCCTTCCCACCCAGATGTCGTACTGGCAGATGTAGTACTTGGGAACATGAATTGAACTTACAGGGCCCCAAAGATGCATTTAGGGAGCGAGACTTACCAAACTGCCAGGAGATAAGGTTAGCGAGATGAAGTTGGTAACGTGAGACCTGGTTTTTAGCTTTTGTGATGGTAATGAATCGGAAGTCCTGTGCAGGAATCCGGTCCAGGAGCTGGAGGGGGATTGGCTGGGTCTCCAAGGCCAGGCGGGTCAGGGCAGGGCCGCGGTGCTAGCCTGCTGAGCTCCGTAGGGGGCAGTGTGCTCGCGGCGAGGCGGCGGAGGCGGGCGTGGCTGTCCCGGCCGGCGCCCAGCCAGACCCGACACCGGGAAAAGGGGGTTCTGCCCCGATCCAGACTGCATTCAGCCTCCCATCCCCTGGCCTCCCTTCGCCTCCCGCCTGCGGTGCTGGAACTCGGATTGGCACAGGCTCGTCTGCAATGAAAGTGCGGCGTGGAAAAGCCTCAGCCGAGTTTGTCACACCATTGCTTACCCCTCGCTCTCAGAACGGATTCTTTCATTTGTTTTTACTTCAAGTAACTGATCCTGTGGTCAGTCATCCCTTCTCAGTCCTGAGAAAAGCATTCTGCCAGGGATCGGTTTAAAGGAAGGTGGTGTGGCTTTAAGACCCGAATCAGGCGGATTCTATCTCAGCGTGTTTGTCGCACTGAATAAAGGTTTTGCTCACCCCACCCCACCCCCGCCTCCACCCCAACAAGCCGAGTGGAGGCTCACAGGGTGATTTACACCCTCGGGGCACTCCGCAAATTCTCTCCTGGCACCTCTGAAAAGAAGCTGCTTCTGAGGCTAAGGGTACCATTGTCAGGAGCACATATTAACGCATCCTTTGAAGAAGGCAGAGGGCTGAGGTCCTAAAGGCATCAGCCAGCTTTATGAAAAGAGCACGGACAATGGGGTCCTGGGTTCAAGTTCCCTCCCTACCATTTACAGTAAGTTACTCAGCTCTTCTGAGTCCCAGTCTACGTACCAATGGCCCTACCTCAAGGGTGTAAGAGGTTAGCAGTGCCATGCCCAGCCCGTTAGGAGCTGGTGCCAAAAAAAAATCACTAACACAGATATTCTGCCTTTATTTAAAATCTTGATATTTTTCTCATCATTGATTTTTTGCATTAATTTTTATTTTGTTGCATTGAAATGTTATGTATCTTGATTACTAAGTTGGGGTGGGTTTTTTAGCACCCTCCCCTTAAATTGGGCAGAAGTGAGCTCCTCAATGACCTCATCCTAGTCAACGACCTGAGGGTTAAAGTAATGTACAGGGTGGGGTAAAAGTAGGTTTACAGTTGTTGGTATGGAAAATAATATAATAATTACTAAATAATAAGAATAAACTGTGTTTCCCATACTCGCTACTGTAAACCTACTTTTGCCCCACCCTGTGTGTAAACATACCAAGAACCCATAGGCTTGCAGTAGTACTTGCCGAAGGAATGTGTGGAGAATCTGGGGCTGGGTTTGCGGGCTGGGGGCCACATGAGCACATTGCCGGGGCTGAACACTGCACTGGACCCTTTTACACAGTCTCCCGTTTAACACCTGCAACAACTCTGAGCTCAGTGCTAATTTCCCATCAGCATCGGTGAACTCAATAGTACATAACTGAGTGTTTGTAAGAAAACGATGCTCCTGGTCCTCGGAGGGCTTGGGTTTGCAGGCCCCATCGCCATGATGCGTCAGCTCTGAGTCATTTGAATTCTCTCCTGGCTGCTCCTTTCCCGCAGCCACTGGAGTGAGGCAGCGAGCAGCTTGGCATGCAGGAGGTAGGGGCAGGGAGCACAGTGTGTTCTTTAGGGGCACCAGCGGCAGCCAGAGGACCCCTGTGTTGGGGGTGAGAAGAGGGGGGCTCACAGGAGCTCATTTCAGGTGCTGTGTTAGCACATTTGTGAGCGAAAGACTTTCAAAAATTGGTCACACACTGTCTTAGGGGGTAAGAAGAGAGGGTGGGATGAGAGATGAGAGGGAGGGGGGAAAATTCATCATCGGTGTAATGGACTCACTGAAGTTCTTTACAATTGTTTTCTTCGTGGAAAATAAAATACTACTATTAACGTTCAACTCCTAAAAGAATAACTCCAGCATTATTTATAAACTTGAAAAAACTTGGAGTACCGTAGTTAAAAATATAACTCCTTGATATGTCTTATACATAAGCTATGTCTGCTGAACAGAACTGGTCTTAAAGTAGAATGAAATCAAGTGGAATGCATGGTGTGCTTGCTTGCTTCCAACAGTTTTAACTGAATTCGACTAGTGGGTTGGTAAGAACCTATTTAAAACAACTTCCACTTCAACTGTTCACACCATCTTCTCCCATTCTTGTGTCTTTATTCTCTATGACTCTCCTCTGGGAAAAAGAAATTACTGAGTTCTCCTGTGTCAGGGCCTGTGTTAGGGGTTTCCCATGTTGTATCTAATTTAATGCTAAAATGGTGCTGTGAACTAGACATTCATATCATCATTTTAAGGATGAAGACAACAGCTCAAGTTCACCCAGAATCTAATGGCTACACCAGGGCTTAGCCAGGCCTTCTGGTGCTAACCCTTCTCCCCAGCCTCTCACCCCAATCACCATCTTAAATCCTGACTTCAATTCTGCCATAGCCCATAACTAGATTAGTAGATAATGGGTGTTCTGCAAAATGTTGTGACCTTGAATTTGCCACACCCTGATGCTTATTATTTTACTAATCTTCGTTTTATTGTATGACAGGTAAGAGGTGAACATTCATTCTTGAGGTGAGAGTCCTCTCTGGAATCATTAAATGAGAATGAATAGAGGTCCAGGTCCCACAGAGCCTGGTGTGTGAAGCGGTTATCCCCTCCTTAGAGCTGCTCCTGAGCCAGAGGAAATGCTCTGGTCCTGCTGATGGCAGTGACTATCCAGGGACTGAGCACATAATGCCCAGGGCAACACTCCACAGTTCAGAGGGCAGTTTTCACAAGAGCTCTGTGCACCTATGTGAAGAAAAAGACCATGAGTGTGTAGGAGGGAGAATGATATAATTTATTCTTTCGTTTTAGCCTAGAATGAAAAACCTTAGCGACATCACTTCTCTTTCCCTCAGTTAAAGTGTCAAGATATTAATGACAGTTTCTGTGTAGAGTGGGAGAAACACAAAAGGTAAAACAGTATGTGCCTTCCCCAGAGAAGAAGAGGTGAGAGAGATTGCAAAATTCCAGCCTCCCTTTCCTCCTTTGTGTTAGAACCTCAGATTTCATTTCCCAGCCTTTCTCGCAGGGGCCATGTGCCTAAGAAGCATTGTGTGGGACTTGGGAAAGCCTTTTTATTTGTATTTATTTATTTTAGAAAAGACTTTTTTATTTTTTAAGAAAAAAAAAGATGCTCTTTTCTTCTTCCCACTCCTCCATCTTGCTGCCTGAAATGGATGTGATGACCGGGCCATTAGGAGCCATCATGGACCAAGACGCCACCCCAGGGGAGGACCTGGAAGTTGGCACGGGCTTTGATGGCTTTGAGGAGCTAATCACATGAGTCCTGGAATGCCTGACTCTAACCTTTTACACGAATAAGAAGTGGAATTTTATTTTATCTGAGACTAAATTGAGGGAGGGGAGATGTGTGGGGAAGTGTTTCCACTTTATGCAGATAAACCTAGTCCTAACTGATAGAGGATTTATGTTGAAACAACAATCCTATTTTACTGGGAACTTGTTTTGCTCAATGCATAGGAAGAGATGGTGGCCAGAGGAGAAGAGTTGTGTCGTGAGTCACATCTTTCCTGCATTATTAAAATGCCACATCCATTCCAGAGGCCAGAGCAATTGACTGCTAAATGCATACTTACTGTGCATTATTAATGGGCCAGGCCCGGGAGAAACTCTGCCCTGGGAAGTCCTGCCCTTCCTGTTTCACGATAGCTTAGTGAACCAAGTTAGGGTGTCAGCAACGGTTCAGAAGCCCCGCCCCCATGGCCTCCCCGGCACTGCAGGAGAGAAGTGTGATAATCAGCTGTCACCGGCCCTGATGAGAGGATTGAGTGACATTAACACATGCCAAGCTTTCATGTCCTCACCCTCTCTTAAACTTTAAACCAGCCTGGCAATAGGTACAATAGTACTCAGTCTATACATGTGTAACCTGAAATGCACAGAGATGAACCATCTGACCCTTAGACACACAGTCAGTACTAGTAAACACTTGGGATACTGCTCAGTAAACGTATGTTGAATGAGTAGATAAAAACCCATGCTCTGTTCACTACCTTGCTGAGCATAAATGTAAATGACAGCTGTCCATGCAAAAAGCTGACATGTAACATCCTCATTTCTAAACATCTTTGGAATGAATGAATAATGAATGTGGGTATTTCTCTGGAGCCAAAATTGGATGAGATTTATCTGCTCTGGACTCCACACATGTACCAATCAATCCACTGACCAACCTTCTAGATTCCGCTACTGCTTCGAAGGCTCTTCCTGTGCTTGACCGTGGCCTAACCATGGTGCCAGGCACCCGAGGAAAGCAAAAGCATGAGACACACCCTTTGCCCTCAGGGGTTTGCTGGCAAGAACAAAGCCTCAACCAGTGGACACTTTGGCTTTTAGACACAATTTCACTGTGTGATGTGTGGCCTTAAGCCAGTCACACAATCACTGGGCCTAATCCATAAATAAGGCTTTTATTCAACAAATACAGGGGCTTCGCACTATGCATGGAGGATGCAGAGAGAAAAGATGCAATACTTACCTTTAAGGACCTGAGTCCTATGAAGGAATTCATAGATAAGCATAATATAATAGTGTGGTTAATAAATGACATGCTGTCCTTTTCCTGAAGTCCCTGATTTGGGGTGCATGGAAGTACTCCAGCCCGACTCGGAAGTATGAGTGCAGGTGCTTTTCTCTGTCTTTCCCCCACCCCCTGGCACCGCCATCCTACTGGATTGCCAGTCGTCTGGGGATTTATGAATCTTCGGGTGTTGCAGGTGGTGTCCTTGCAAGCACCCTAATGCTCGTGGCACTTCATGGTGCTCCCAGAGTGGCTCTTCCCCTGCCCCTGGCACTTCCTGCCAGTACTTGAGTCCCTCTCCTGCTGCTGTTTCCCAAAACCACCAGGATTTCTACCCACAGCCAGTAGGTCCTCACTCCCCAAAGGCCCAAATTGACTTCTGTTTTTAAAATGATAGGTTTCCCTATCATTAGGACAAAATTCAAACCCTCAGTAACACAAAATGGAGAATCCAGATTTTAGAAACAGATGGTCTTTCTTCCCAATGAGGGAGAGAAAACCATTTTACTCAGGTTGGAATGGTGCCAGTAAAGACTTGCCACTCCAGATAACATTCCAACTAAGGTTTCAGGACGATGAGTTATCCCAGATAATCAGCACCACCTAACATTTTTTTGAACATTTCCAGCACTGTGTGCCAGGTACTGAGCTAAATGCTTTACAGCTAAGCACTTTAATCCTCCCTCTAGCAAGCCTACAATAGAATCTAATATCAGCTGCATTTTACAGATGAGAAAACAGAGGCACCGAGAGCCGTGAAACTTTCCCAAGGTTAAACTGAGTTGAGTCCAGCTCTTCTCACTCCAGGGCCCACACCTCTAACCACTGTTTCAGGTTAGACTGTGACCCTTCTATCTATTGCTTTGAGGATCCCACCAGATATGTCCCTTTGTTTACAATATCCTCCTGTCACCTCTTAGTCTAATCAGGTCCTGCTTACCCCTGGGCCTCAGGTTGCATTAGTCAGCTACTGCTGCTGTAACAGAATACCTCGGACTGGATGGGTTAAACAAAGAAACTTATGTTCTCACAGTGCTGGACGCTTGAAGTCCAAGATCAAAGTGTTGGCAGGTTGGGTTTCTCCTGAGGCCTCTCTCCTTGTCTCCCAGAGAGCCACCTTCTCTGTGTCTTCACATGGTCTTTCTTCTGTGTGTCCATCCCTGTCGTCTCCTCTGTGTGGTCAAATTCCCTCTTGTTATAAGGACACAAGTTGGATTGAATTAGGGCCCACCCTAATGCCTCATTTTGCCTTAATCACCTCTTTAAAAGCCTGATCTCCAAATATAGTCACATTCTGAGGTTCAGGGAGTTAAGGCTTTGACACATGAATTTGGGATGGAGGGAACACAATTTATCCCATACACAGATTAAATGTCATTTCCCAAGATAAGTCTTCTGTGAGCTCCTGGGTAAGTTAGTTCCTCCTATTACACGCTCCCATAGTGCCCTATACATATTCCTGCTAGCAGTCGGAACTACTATAATGAATTAGTTAAATGACTATTTGTTCGATATCTATTTCCCCCAAGAGATGTAAGTTCCAGCAGAGAAGGGATCGTGTCTGTCTTGTCCGCTCTGTATCCCCATATTGAAGCACAGTGCCTGGCCCTGGTGGGTACTGTCTTAGTCTGTCCAGGCTGCTGTAACAGAAAAACCACAGACGGAGTGGCTTGAACAACAGACATTTCTCACCATGCTGGAGGCCCAAAGTCCAAGATCATGGTTCTTGTTAAGGGCTGTCTTCCTGGTTTTCAGATGGCAGCCTTCCTACTGTACCCTCCCATAGTAAAGGCTCTCTCCCATGTCACTTCTTCTAAGGACACTAATTCTATTCATGGAGGCTCCACCTTAATCATTTCATCTAATGTCATTACCGCCAAATACCGTCATATTGGGGATTAGGGTTTCAACTTGTGGGGCAGGAGACACAAACATTTAGTCCATAGCATGCACTCAATAAAGACTTTTTACAGTGTAATGCTGGCTGGTGTGGCTCAGTGGTTGTGCGTTGACCTATGAACCAGGAGGTCATGGTTGATTCCTGGTTAGGGCACATGCCCAAGTTGTGGGCTCAATCCCCAGTGGAGGGTGTGCAGGAGGGGGCGAGCAGTGATTCTCATCATTGATGTTTCTATCTCTCTCTTCCACTCCCTTCCTCTCTGAAATCAATAAAAAAATATTTTTAAACAAGTACAGTGTGGAATAAGATGAATTTTTTCATTGTAAACCATCATGAAACTTCTAGCTTTTATTAGGATCTTTTACAAAATGAAAGACTATTAGAGCTAGATGATCCTGGGAATTATTTCATTTCCTTACAATAATGAAACCATTGCCAGCAAAAAAATCCTTAGGAAAACTGACACCCTCGTGGGCAGAGGCTTTGCTTAGCTTTCCTTTTCTTTTAAAGCAGTGCTGGAATCAGCTCATACTGGCTCAGGGGAGCTGATTTTTATATCTTCAGGAATTTTTCAGGTCAACTGTTAAACATAGCCATTATTAAAACTTAAATTTTATAAATTGTGATTCAACAAATGCAGTTAAAAACAAAGGAAATACTAACAATTCATCACGTCCTAGTTATTTAACTGTATTGGTTAAGGGCTGAGCTGTGCCCACTCCCAAGCTCATGTGTTAAGTCCTACCTCCTCGGAATGTGACTGTATTTGGAGACAGAATCTTTAAAGAGGTGACTGAGTTAAAAATGGGTCTTTACGATGGACCCTGATCCAACCTGACAGGTGTCCTTGGGAGAGAGGAAGTCTGCACACACAGAGACACTGGGATGCACACCTGCCCAGAAAAACAGGGCAACCCTGTGAAGAGGCAGCAAGAGGGTGGCCACCTGCAGGCCCAGGAGAGAGACCCCGGAGGAGACCACCCTGCTGACACCTTTACCTTGGACCCCTCGCCTCCAGAACTGCGAGAAAATAAGTGATTGTTTTGTAAGCCTGCCAGTCTACGATATTTTATTATGGCAGCCCAAGCAAACTAACACATTATATTATTTCTATAATCTTTTCTCCCGCACTTAAAGGTATATTGTTGAAAAACTCAAGTGTAAAATCCATTACCTGCCATTATTACATCGATATTAAAAAATACACGTTAACCAAAAGTTTAATATTCAAAAACTGAAAATAAAAAGGGCATGATTTACAAATACACAAAAATGCATGCCTGCTCTCACAATGATAGCTACTGGAAGAATGAGACCTTTAACATGCCACTTCCATTCCAACTGCCTCTTTCCTGCATGTTGGTAACAGCAGGGGTCTGAGGAGAGCTTCTGCGGTCAAGGTCACATTCCTCTCAGCCTCCCTGCCAGCCTGTAGCTGATAATGCAAATGTGACGAATCTTCTGCCTTAGCTTTGATGCTTTTTCATTCCTTCACTCTGGTAGTAAACTGTGGCAGGTCTCCCACTTCCACCCCACCAACCATTTCCATCACCTCTTCTCAAAGGTCTTTGTTGTCACTGCAACCCAGGAAGAGGTGGTTGGCCCAAGCCCAAGCCATGGAGAGGGACAGCAGCTGGTCCAGGTGGCCTCCACTGTCAGGCGGGTGGTGGCAGCGGGGCAGGTGGTGCAGGGTGACTTCCACGCGGGGCTGGCCGAGTAGGAGTGGAACTGCTCCGTGAAGTCGGTCACCTGTACTCCCGCCCCCCTCAAACCAGCTCCTCCACCTCTGTCTCAACCTGGCCACGTCCCCCACAGAGGGCCAGACCCACCCACCGCCTTTCCTAGTTTCCATAATTTTAAGATTATTGGCTCCTACTGTATCGTCTGGTGGAAATACTCTGGGCTGAGATGCTGTGCTATTGCTTGTGACATCACGTTGGTAGCTTGAAACCCACCATTGTGGGAAAGTTTACACCACAGAAACTGGCAAACATTATAATCCATGTTCTGGGCACCACCTGAAAGTCTGTGTGACAGACGTTGGGTAGCCGCTTTTATGGTACAAGAA
>NW_005871196.1:2317155-2319134 GCF_000147115.1 Myotis lucifugus
GAAAGAATGGTGGGAAGGAGGGGCTGAATCGAGAAAATCTCAGAATTGTTTTGCCTTTTTTTTTTTCATTTACTCGTTCACTACAGCAGTCTCTGCTAGTGTCCTTCCCCAATTTACATCTCTGCTTGTTCCTCCCTTCCAGTATGGACCATGACTTTGTTTAAGCAAATATCACCCTCAACTAAAAACGATTTGCCTTCCCAAATGCTCCAGCAGCTGAGAGGATTCTCCCTCTAAGTGCATTTCTAAGTGCTTTATCTGCACACTCGCAGCATGAAACTGAAAACCACTGACTTTAGGTGTAGCATACAAGCCCTAGGGACGGAGAAGGCATCCAAAACTCCACAAATGAACCATGCTCTGAATATTCACAAATCATCTTAGCCAAGTGTCCAATCTCAGTTTTCAAGAATTAGAGACACTATAAAAATCAAAAACTTTTAAATGAAAGATGAGACAGAAGTTGGAATTTGTAATATTCACTTAAAGGAGATCAATTTCTCATGCTCTTATGCAACTATAAAGCCAAGGCAAACATACACATTAAGTCCAAACCAAGATACAAAAGCAATAATATTTAAATTAGCATTATCTATAATAACAAAAGGGTAATATGCTAATTAGACAGGATGTCCTTCCGGACAACCTTCTGGACAAAGCCATGGCAGCGGGGGCCGAGACAGAGGCAGCCACCGCCGTGGCAGGGGCCGAGCCCCTTGCACAAATTTTGTGCATCGGGCCTCTAATTAATGCAATATGCTACATCATGTTTTGCTAAATTTACTCACCTGTTTTTAAATAAGTTAACACTCTTATTTAAAAATAAGACCCTGAAGCCTGAAGTCCAGCTCTTTAGTTTGTTGAGACTTTTGTAATAGTAAGTCAAGGCACCTCTATTTGCATAAGATGTTGTACAAAATGGCATTCTGAATTTCAAAGCTTTGTTTGCTAGTTCAAATAATCCAACCCCAAGCTAAACCAAAACTCTGCCAGCGGGCAACCTTCAATGCCAATTCCGTGCGGTGCCATTTGATCTCTGCAAAGCAGTTTTGTTCACTTGAATGTGAAGTTAACACTGCAGCTTTATTGAAATCTGCCCTTAATAAGTCTCTAATCCAATTATTATTGGAATTGGTTACAGAAAATTTCTTCATGGCACGTGCAGCCCCACACTTAGAGCTAATGAACTGTTGCCAAGCGGGTATGTCCAATGACAGGCTCCACACGAACATCTAATTGCTCTGACAGCACAAGACTGATGTCCTGGCCCACAGCTTCTTGAGGACACAAGTGACTGTTTGAGTCACTCCCTACTTTCCCTATTTGAACTCCTGAAAACCCTGCAGTTATATGGACAGTATTTGAGGCAGTATATTGTAAATGGTTGGGACTGTACAGTTAGAGGGCCTGAATTCAAATCTTAGCTTCACATTGTACTCGCTGTGTGCTCTTTGGCAAGTTACTTAACCTCCCTTTGCCTCAATCTTCTCATCTAAAATACTAAGATCATAATCTTCATAAAGTTGCTGCAAGGATTACATGAGAGAATATACCTAGGATGTGCTCAGTAAAGCTGCTGTTATTTTTGTTGTCAGTGTTCAGTTTTGCTTGATATGAATTCAGTCTTAAACACAAATTCAAATGTGGACACTTCTGATGATGGAACTTGAGCACCAGCACCTTCCTGAAGCCTTTCCTCATATCCTCCTGTATTGCATACAATTTACCACTGTCCTCTGAGTCCAACTGCGTTCTGTGCAGTCTGCTGTCATTGAATATGTAAATGTCAATTACCTTCCTATGTTGGTCTCCATCAGCTAGACCAGTGGTCGGCAAACTGCGGCTCGTGAGCCACATGCGGCTCTTTGGCCCCTTGAATGTGGCCACGAAGTTTCAATCGCACTGTACGTGCGCGACCGCACGTGGTATTTTGTGGAAGAGCCACACTCAAGGGGCCGCAATCTGCCGACCACTGAGCT
>NW_005871196.1:2319234-2320882 GCF_000147115.1 Myotis lucifugus
CTTGTTCTACTACTAATATGTCTACTTGACTAATGAAAAGTGAGGGGATCGTATGTGTCGGGACGTCCAATTTTGACTATGATACTATGTCGGGCCAGCCGTCGTGCCTGGGCCGCAGGAGCTAGAACGGACAAATCGCTGGACGAAGGTTTATTCTATGTTGAGGATGAGGAGGGTGGAGGAGGAGGAGGAGGAGGAGGAGAAAAGAGGAGGAAAGAGGAGGAAGAGAAGCGGGAAGAGGAGGAGCAGCAGCAGCAGCAGAAGAAGAAGTAGGAGGAGGAACTCCTACACCTCCAGCCTTTCCAGGGAGATTTATATTTTGAAGGGAATCCAAACCTTGTAAATAAGTCACTGATTGTGGCCTAGTAGCGGCACCTGGAGGGAAGGGGCCGTCTGGGGGTGGACTGGGCACAGCACAGGAGGTATGCTGAAGCCCGCTGGCCTTGGCTCCCAAGAGCTGATTACTCTCTACTCATCCAAACTCATTCTCAATCGGGGAACTTGAAATCAGCCACAGCTGGGGAGCATCTTTCCCACTGAAACTTTCTCAAGGGCCAACTTTCCCAGCACACCACCAGCAACGAGGTTCTCTGTGACTCTGAAAGCAATGAAATTTTACACACCGAGTAACAGGAGACTGTGTGGGGCACAGAGGGACTCTGAAAGCAGAGTCACCAGCTGCCCAGGCTGAGGCTGGTCCTGGGCGAGTGCCAGCCCTCCGCTTCTGAGACCTCACAGCCACATCTGGGGCCACACCTTATCATCGTCAAAAAAGGCACCCTGGAAGCATCCATGGGGATTTCTGTCTTGTTATATTGATTGCTCCTAATCTGTGTAAAGTAAGCTAGTAATAATCATGTTAATGGTTTTCCAGTCATAAAACCAAACAATCGAATGAACTATTTGCTTAATATTTTAATGAGAGAATGTGCACGTGACCATGCAGCTTGGTGCCAGTTACATTTCTATTTATATGGAGACCGGGACAATTAGGACATTTATCTCACTTAGTCACTAGTCACCCTTTCCCCCAACTTTCCCCTCCCTCTTCCCAAAAGAAATGAAAAAAACGTTTTCATTATGAACTGCTATCTGTTGGTGAAAGCAGCTATTTTTAAAAAATGATGTCATAGCGTCTAGAATGCTACATTGTTCTGCTTTCAGAAAACACTCAATGGATCTTTAGTTCTAGCTGTTTCCACATGTTAAGTGAACACTAAGTAACCTCCCCTTCTCATCTCACATCTTCTTTTAATTATTTTCAGAAGCCATTTGACACTTAGGTTACTTCTATAAATTTATATTTTCCTTATCCTTCAAATAATATATGTTTTCATATGTTGTATATGCATATACCCATCTCACTCCTTGATAGACTTCAAATTACCATCTTTATAACTCCAACTCAGAAGAATATTCCTGTTATGTAAGCATATACTTGTATATTTAAGCAAAATTTGCTTGTTCTACAAAACCTCTATTCTATAAGTCTCAAACACTGTATTATTTTCTACAAAATCTTTCAGGGACTTTTAAAAAGTTCTTTTTTACAAACAATAAAAAGAATAACCTCTTCAATGAAGAAGGAGGAGGAGGAAGAGGATTAGGAGGAGGAGGAGGAGGAGGATGAGGAGGAGGAGGAGGAGGA
>NW_005871196.1:2322678-2324501 GCF_000147115.1 Myotis lucifugus
TGAATTTTTGTAGTTCAAGGGGCCTTCATATACAGTATCACACTAATAAAAGACAAAGATGCTAATTGACTGTACCTTTGCTACGCCCATCAGCCCAATCAGAAGAGTATGCAAATTAACCCACAAAGATGGCCATTAAATTTGCATACTGCAAGTGGGGGCGGGCAGTGCGAGATGCTGCCCGCGAAATCTGGGTCTCTGATCTGTGACCTGGGAAGGCAGGGGAGGCAGCACAAGATGCTGCCTGCGGAATCCGGGTCTCTGATCTGTGACCTGGAGAGGCGAGGCAGGCAGAGCAAGACACTGCCCGCAGGATCCGGGCCTCTGATCTGTGACCCGGGGAGACTGCGAGAGGGCACAGGCCAGACCTAGGGACCCCCCTGCCGAGTGCACAAATTTTTGTGCACCGGGCCTCTAGTCTATATATATAAAAGGCTAAGCGACTGAATGATCAAATGACTGAATGACCAGTCGACTGGTCGCTATGATGCACACTAACCACCAGGGGGCAGACACTCAATGGTAGTCAGTGCGCTCCCACAGCGGGAGCACCGCTCAGCTGATCAACCCATCCCAGTGGCCCATCAGCCTGTCCGCAGCCACTCACTCCCTCAGTAGTCCTGCAGGTCCAATCTCCAGAGAATGGGCCAGGCACCAATGGACCGGTGCCACTGGCACAATCCCGACAGTGGTGCCTGCCTCCTGGAAGTTGGCCTCAGGCACCGCAGCCATTTTCCCTCCCTAGATGCTCTGCAAGGAAGAAATAATATAAAAGTGGCCACCAGGTGGCTCCTGACAACCGGCGCGAACGTCAGTGGGATGGATCCGGATCCCGGGCCGGCAAGGGCGTCCCACTGCCAGCCTGGAGGGCCAATCACATCCCAGCCCCCCCACCCCTCAGGATGGGCACCAGACACAGTGTTCATGGCTGGTGAGCGCAGCAGCGGGACAAGCCTCTCCTGATTGGGACTGCTGGGCATGAGCCTGCGGCAGGCACAGCGGGGCTGGGATGAGCAGGAGCAGCAAGCAGAAGCAGCAGGTGCATTAGACTGCCGGTTTCAGCCCAATCCCCACAGGCCACCCCAAGGAACTTCACCTGTGCACAAATTCGTGCACCGGGCCTCTAGAATAAATATATATTGTGACATATTTATGCATTTCAATTCTCTATTAGATGTTTTGAAACTTTATTTGCTATTTTTTCATATCACTTCATATTATTATTATTTTAACAACTTCTTAGTGATTTATTCCTCATTACTTCAACTGTCCTTCTTTTCTTTTATTTTTCTCTTTCTGTGCCATGTTCTTTGGAAGCTTGTTTGGACCAAGTTAATGGCCTTTTAGGCTTCCTCCACATGAATAGGAGTTCACTTTTTGAATAAAAAGAATTATATGTCACAGGGGGGCATCAGGATTTTAGAGATGCTTAGGTGGGACATGGCCAAAAAAAGATTGGGAACCACTGCTTTAGATCCAACCCATACTCAAGAAGGGGGGACTTAGGCTCCCCCTTTTGAAAAGCATGCCAAAGAATTTGTAGACATATTTTAAGTTATCAGTGTCTTTTTTTTTTATTCCCACTATACCTTTTCTTGATCACTGAATTTTAACCCCTTGAAATTTCTAATTTCTCTATCAGCCCCATTCCATTTTCACTTCCTACCATTTGTATTCTAGACCTCATCTGGTTTACCAGTTCACCTAGTCTATTGCCAATAGTCTCATTCCTTTGTCTTACTGTTTCAACCTAAAGGTGGGGAAAAGCTTTGATTCAAACCAACCGTGTACCTGACTCCATCACCCAGATAGTTGAGTGCTGA
>NW_005871196.1:2324677-2355035 GCF_000147115.1 Myotis lucifugus
CACAGAAATAGCCTCCCCTTATAGCCCACATCCTCCTCAGATGAATACTCTGTTAATCATCATACTTGCTTTCTTTCATTTCTGGAACCCACTCAACACACTACTAAGATGGCTCTTGCCAAGGTCACTTCAGTGGTGTAACACCATCTGCTCACCTCCTCATCTTCCTCAAGGTCCTCCCAGCATTGATACATGTGGCCACGCATCCCTAAAAAGGCTCCCTTCCCCATGTCTTCACATTTCCAACCACTGCTGTAGTCAGGCTCCTCTTCCACAGGCTTGTGAAAGTTGGGATTCCTCAGAGTTTTGCCTATAGCCAAACTTCTTAACCTACACAGCTTATCCACTTCCATGACTCTAAACACCATCTATAAACTGATAAATTATAGGTCTATATTCTTAGCTTATATTTCTCTCCTGAGCTTCTGTCTTAGAACTTCAACTGCTGCTGGAGCAGCTCATGATGCCCACCAGACACATTGTCTTGGGTATCCCATAGCAACACAGAAGCAATATGCTAAGTGATTAAACCAAGGGCTAGATGGATAGGTGGTAGGCAGTTAGACAGACAGCAGAGCAAGGACAATGAGCCAGGTACAGAAGGTCACCAGGGTGGAAAGCCCCAGGTACCTAGCAAAGGACAAAATGTAGGGTGGGACGTTGGCCCCAGGGTGACCTTTCCTCCCCCAGCATATAGCTGGTCATGTGGTTTGAACCCCCTGACCTTTCCTCCCTAGAGATAACATCTAGGTCTCATTGTATTTTAGCTCCAGCCCCAGAAGAGTGATAAAACCAGCCTCAGCTGACCTCAGGACCAGCTGCATTGAAAAATGACCTCCTGCCCTGGGGGTCAGCCAATCAATGAGTGGAGACCTACACCCTGAGAGGACACTACTGAATATTCTATTGAGATCTTCCCCTGAGACTTTCCTTAAAAACTCCACCCTTATAACCCTTAGGACAGGTTGGGGAGAACCAAGATGGCAGTGTAGGTAAACACCAGTACTCACTGCCTCCCACAACCATACAAAATGACAACTAAAATACAGAACAACCATCATTCAGAACCACCTAGAATCTTACTGAATGGAAGTACTACAACCAGAAAAGTAAATAAGAAAGTACACTGAAACTATTAGGAGGTAGGGAGGGACAAAACTGGCTGATCTGATACCCACGTGAAGCATTTTTTGTTTTGTTTTGTTTTGTTTTTAATTGGGAGAGATATTGCCACTGTGGAGGCCTCTCATGAGGAACAAGGGGCCCAAGGTCCACACCAGACCCTCATCCCAAGGTACCAGAGCTGGGAAGAGAAGTCCCCATGACTTCACGCTGTAAAAACCAGTGGGGATTGTGGCTGAGTGACATGGAGGCTGCTGGAGACCCAGGCAGTTCCTCTTAAAGGGCTGGTGCATGAACTTACTCAAACTCAATCCCTCTCAGCTTCAGTGCTGGGAAGCAGCTTTGCAGGATCCAGGGACATATGGGAAGGAATCAAATTGTCTGGCATCAGAGCAAAAACTTGGGGGTTGCTTTCTCCCAGAGAGGGATGCTCACAGGGGTCATTGTTCCTCTCCCATCACAGAGCTGACTGGCAAGCCATATCTGAGTTTCCATCAGCCTGGCTCACATTGTTCGATCCACCCTGGTGATTTCCTGGGACCCCCACCCCATCCAATTTTCAGACCCACCCAAGCTGTTTGCAGCGGCTTTTCCATATGAATGGCCTGTCCTGGCTCAGGCTTCAGATTTTTCTAAAATCTCTCAAACAAGCAGCAGCTGGTCTCAGCATGCCACATACCTATTAATAAGAGCCCCAAAACCTGGCAATAGCACCACTGGCCTTGCTTCACAGCTTGGCCTCACCTGAGCACTTCCAAACTCAATGTAAGTAGCAGCTATTGAAGATCACTCTGTAGCTCTTGACGGGTGGCCCCAGGCAATGGCTGACTTTGCACCTCCTCAGAGGCCCCAGAGCCAGTGCACCTGGTGTACAGCTTCCAACCATAACAGATTACAACTCTACACATCCATGAGTGACACACTCAAGGGGCAGACTCAGTGAACACCAAAGCCCCAGTGAAGCAAGACATGTTCCATAGGGATATCTCCTGCACAGCAGCTCTTCCACTATAGTTGAAGCTGGTCCTCACAGCCAATTGGCCTGGAGGTCAATTCCTTCCAGTGACACCAACAGCAATCAAGACTCAAATACAACATGACTGTGCACACAGACCACAAAGTTACACACCTGGAATGCCCAGCTCAAGTGACTGGGGAGGCTGAGTCACTGGGCCCTACAGAACACCTGCTACCCAAGGCCACTTTACCAATTCCAGGAGACATAGCAGCTCTACCTAATACATAGAAACAAACACAGGGAAGCAGCCAAAATGCGGAGACAAAGAAACATGTCACAAATGAAAGAACAGAAAACATCTCCAGAAAAAGAATTAAACGAAATGGAAACAAGCAAACTACTGGATACAGAGTTCAAAACAGTGGTTAAGGTTGTTCAAGGATCTTAATGAGACTTCAAGGGACTTAGTGAGACTTTCAATGATTTAAGTGAGAATGTCAAAGACATGAAAAAAGATCAGTCAGAAATTAAGCATACACTACTTAATATAAAGAATAATTTACAGGGATTCAACAGTAGAGTAGAGGATCCCCAAAATCAAATCAATGATTTGGAATATGAGGAAGCAAAAATCACCCAATCAGAAGAGCAAAAAGAAAAAATAATCCAAAAATATGAAGGTAGTGTAAGGCAAGCATATCAAACTCAAAGGCTAACATGGGTCAAATAAACAAGGTTTAAGTTTATGTGGGTTGCAAAAAAAAACAAACACTTCAATTTTCATAGAAACGTAGGTTTATTTTGATAGAGACAGGCTGAATACAAAGGGCTGAATTAAATGAGTAATCATTAAAATAATAGAACATTTTAATAAAAATTAATATTTTCTTCTTGAACATTAACTTACCAGACACTGAATAACTGCACAAATTAATAAGCATAATGCAAATAAACTTATTTTTCTTGTTTTCTGAAAATAAAATATTTCCTGTTGTGCACACCAAACAAGTCAATCCAAGACTAAGGACGTGGAAATTGGCTGCTAAAATATTCGCTACTAGGATTAGTGGAGAGAAATGGTGTGCCTGCACATAAGGCACATAAGGGAAATGAATGCAGCACAATTATAGTAATCAGTCAGTAGCAAATGTTGTAGTTTGTTATTAATGATTATGTATAACAAGATATTGTAAAAATTAAGCTATGACACTTTTATTAAAACGTTTCTTACATGCTGTTATATTGACTGGGCCACAAAAATATTTGTTATGGGCCGTATGCGGCCTGTGGGCCACAAGTTTGACATGCTTGGTATAAGAAGCCTCTGGGATGACTTCAAGCATACCAACATTTTCATTATGGGGTTACCAGAAAGAGATGAAAGAGAGCAGGATATTGAAAACCTATTTAAAGAGATAATGAGAGAAAACTTTCCCTATCTGGTAAAAGAAATAGATTTACAAGTCCAGGGAGCATAGAAAGTCCCAAACAAGAGGAACCCAAAGAGGCTCAACCAAGACACATCATAATTAAAATCCCAAAGGTTAAAGACAAAGAGAATCTTAAAAGCAGTGAGAGAAAAGCAGTTAGTTACCTACAAGGGAATGCCTATACAACTGTCAGTGGATTTCCCAACAGAAACTTTGCAGACCACAAGGAAGTGGCAAGAAATATTCAAAGTGATGAATAGCAAGGACCTACAATCAAGATTACTCTACCCAGCAAAGCTATCATTTAGAATTGAAGGTCAGATAATGAGCTTCACAGACAAGAAAAAGCTAAAGGAGTTCATCACTACCCAACCAGTATTACAGGAAATGTTGAAGGGTACTCTTTAAGGAGAGGAAAAAGGAGAAGAAGGAGAAGGAGAAGAAGAAGAAGAAGAAGAAGAAGAAGAAGAAGAAGAAGAAGAAGAAGAAGAAGAAGAAGAAGAAGAAGAAGAAGAAGGAATATATGAACAATAAAATGGCGATAAATACATATCTATAAACAACTGACTCTAAAAATCAAAATAAACATATAAGGAATCTAATTAACAAAATAAACTGATGAATAAAATAGAAATGTGGAACAGACTAACGAATCCCAGAAATTAATCAAAGATCTTATATGCATATATGCATTACCTATGCGTGGGGTGGGGTGGGAACCAAGTGGAGGGGGGCAATGGTGGCAGGGGAGGGAGACATCTGTAATACTCTCAAGAATAGACTTTAAAACAACAACAAAAACCCTTAGGACAGGGGACCCAGCACGCTCTCCCTCCTGGGAGCACACCTGTGCCTTTCCCCTTTCTGTTATCATAGTGTTAATCGTGCCACTTAGTATCTGTGGAGTTTGGATAAATTACTTAATCTCTCTGAACCTCAGTCTTTTTATCTATAAAATGGGGGAGGGTGGGTGGAGAGAAGGTAATAATAGCCTAATTAGGTATCTGAATAAATCAATTCATGTAAAGTTCTTGGCATGTTCCTAGCCTATGGTACTAGAGATAAAAACGTGAGTTATTGTGAGGATTAAATGGCACAATACATCTATAACACAAGGCTCACAGTAAGTGTTGACTAAATATTACCAGGTGTCACATTCCAACCTGAATTTATCTCCCCAGTCCTCTCTATATCACTCTAACAAGTCAGCTCCTCCTCCAGCATTTCCTCTCTCAGCAAACAGGGCCTTTATCTCCCATTTCCCTGCTCCCCAAGCAATCACCAAGTTCTAGCTGTGACAATGTATTTCTCCCTTTCTAGCCAGTCCACTTCTTCCGTCCTTCCCTGTTTCCATCCCTTCATTGTCTCCTCCCTGGATTACCGTAAAACCTCCCACCTGGTCCCTCTGCCTCTGGTCCTGCCCCTGGCCAATCAATTCTTCACACCACAGCCAGAGTGATCAGTCCAAGAAGCACAACGAATCCTGTAATTTCCCTGAGGACTTTGCATCAGCCTCAGGCCGAAGTCCAGTGCTCTTAATTGGATTATAAAGCCAGTTAGAGTGTAAACTTTGCTTTCCTCTTCAGAGTCAACTCCCAAGCTCACATTCCTTTCAGTTTCTCTGCTTTCTCTGGCCTCTGCATCCTGCACATTCTTCTAAAACCTCCCACCTGGCCCACCATCTCCTGCTTCTCCTTTAGCTCTTAACTTGGATGACATTGAAACTGGACAACCAATGGGTTCGGGCTGCCTGTCACTACTTGAGCCAATTAAGCAGCAATAGGGTTGAATCATATACGAGCGTTTATTCTAATACTGCCGGCAGGATGGAAGAGCAGCAGGTCATCCACAAAAATCTGCTCTGCAACCCCCCATAAGCCAGCTGCTTATATTGGGCCGGACAAAGATTACATGGGGAAGTAGGCAAAAGGAATAAAATGGGTATACAAAATAGGTATCTCAGGCATGGGGAAGTAGGCAATGTGGCCTGGGGCTAGACTCCATTGTTTGGGCAATCAGGTTGTTAATCTTTCCATGATAATAGGCAGTTCTTGAATGAGAATGGACTGAATTTCAAGGTTGACTCCCAGGTCCAAGGTTGACTGCCAGGTCCAAGTTTAACTCCCAGGTTCCAGGGGTGTACAACTCCCAGCCAGGTTAGAATGTCCTTTGTTTAATCAGAATAAGGCAATCATGGTTAACAGAGCCTGATTAATATTTCTTTTAACTATAACTGGCCCCCAATATTCTATTTTTGCCACTAACAACATCTCCTCCAGGAAGTTTATCTGACAGTCCCCAAACTAGACTAGGTGTCTGTCCCAATTTGCTCTCCTAGAACCATGCAGACTCTCCAAAGTTACAATTATTATCTATACTAATAATAGCCTAGGTGGCGTCACACCCTCATGTTGTCACAAGATGGCTGTGCACACAGCAAAGGCGGGGCCCGGCAGCCGCTCCATGCCATGAGGCCTGGGGGTCATGTGGCTCGCGGCATGGAGGAGGCTGGTCCTGGCGTCTCCACCACCTCATGTGGAGCAGGTGGGTAGCGGCAGGGGAGGGCAGTTGTGGGCGATCAGGCCAGCAGGGGAGCAGTTAGGCATCAATCAGGCCAGCAGGGGAGTGGTTAGGGGGCAATCAGGCAGGCAGGCAAGAGAGCAGTTAGGAGCCAGCAGTCCCAGATTGTGAGAGGGATGTCCCCTGAGGAATCCCAGATTGGAGAGGGTGCAGGCCGGGCTGAGGGACCACCCCCTCCCATGAGGGAGACCAAGAAATGTTGAAGAGGCACAGTGTCTTTAATACACCATTGACATGTGGAGCTACACCTGCTCACTAAAGCCTAGTATGCACATTCCTTCCCAAATTGTTGTGCAGTATTGTGCCAGAGGCCGGTCCATCCTTGTTGCTTGACACAGTCACTGCAGGGAAGAAACATCTGCACAGCATATGTTTCAAGGTACCTGGCGTATACGGCATACTGTTCTTAATATGTTTGCTCCCCCTTTTTTAGTGCTATGTGTTATAACCAGAACCACCTCCCTGAGAAAGGTTGTTTCCCCAGGTGGGGATTTTTCCCTGGAGTTAGGGATTAACAGGACCAAGGAAGAGAATAAATCAGTAAAACCCCCTAGTGTTACAGAAATACCATGTACTACTTATGAAGAACTTGGACTAAGACTGTTGGCAATAAATTTGGGACTTGTTGGGCCCACATCCCCAGGGGTCTGCCCACCAGGGAAAGCACCAAAGCCTATACCCCTGGAGAACCACCAACACAGGGAAGACAAGCAGCAGGGCTGGGAGAACATAACCTTTACTGGGTAGGATAATCTCCTTCAGTCACTTCCTTGTAGCTTATCAGTAGAGCAGTAGAATAGTGACCTTGGAATAGCCCTTATAATGGGACACAGAGATTAACCTAGACCTGTGGTCAGCAAACTGCAGCTCGCGAGCCACATGCGGCTCTTTGGCCCCTTGAGTGTGGCTCTTCCTAAGCCTTAGGAGTACCCTAATTAAGTTAATAACAATGTACCTACCTATATAGTTTAAGTTTAAAAAATTTGGCTCTCAAAAGAAATTTCAATTGTTGTACTGTTGATATTTGGCTCTGTTGACTAATGAGTTTGCTGACCACTGACCTAGACAAGATTAAAATCAATAGAACTAGATAGAGACAGGATTTTTGACAAAGGTCAGATAAGAAACTATGGAAATGAAACAAGGAACTGTAGAAGGTTACCCAAAACATACCATGATGTGATTATAGAGGCATGCTTATAGGATCAAATGGTATAAATACAGATGTAACAGGAGAATAAAGAGAGAAGCTGGCTATGCTGATCATCTGAACACTGTCTCCATGTCATTCCTTCTTCACTTACTCCATCCATACCTTTGGGAACCCCTGGACCTGCTGGGGCTGGAACCCAACAGTGTTGTTGTGTTGGTAGCTGGCAATCAGTCATGGTGAGTATTTACACCATGAAAATTGGCAAACCTTTCAAATCAGGGCTTTGTTTTTTAAATAAGAGCTGGGTTGTTAAGCATTTCTTAGCATGCCATTTAGTGTACCCCACCTCCAACCGGACTGTAGGAGAAATGCAGATACCAGTATTTGCCCTTTAATAATAAGCATAAGCATAGAGGGCCATTAAGTGTAACACAGGGAGAGATCACCGTGGCTAAGTTTCAGGGAAAATCTATTTGGAAGAGGGCCTCTTAAGGAAGGAACTGAGTCAAACTTGCATAATAGAGAAAAAGAGAGGACAGAGTGGGTAAAAGGGATGATTGATGGGCAAGACTGACTTGGGTTATAGAAAACCTCCACCACGCAAACACCAAACTGACACTGAATTCAGCGTCTCACAGAGTGGGGTGGGATGCTTTCCAAAATAAAACTAAAATTATCTTGTCTTTCACACCCCCACCAAAATTATTCCTGGCTCTCTGAACGCTTTGCAAACCTTGATGAACATGGTCCGCATGTATCTTTAGGAAGAGAATGTTCAGCATCTGTTTGATTGGAGTTCTCTGAATTTTTCTCCAGGGAAACAAAAGCTGGTGTTTCTAGTTATTTAACTAGAAAGCTGAATGTCCAGGTTCTTTTTCCACCTCTGTAGCTGCTTTGCTTGGTACCATCAGGCAAGTTATCTCAATGCTCAATTTCCCCACTTTAAAATTATCAATTCACATTCTTCACTCATTGGTAGATAAACAATATCATCTTTGGGAAATATTCCCAGCTCTTTTAAGAAAGACACAAACAATTATATGCTTATGAGAAATGAAATAACATTATTTTTATTCCAAATATGAATATATACATCCTTGAAAAGCTCAAAAGGGAGAGAAACCCCTATTAAATGTTTCTGTTGCCAGGGAAGCCTTATTCTCTCCAAGTCTCCTCCTCCAGGTCATACATTTACAAACGGGGTTCCCACATTAGGCTGTGGTTAATCCGGCCTCTGATCACCAGTTCAGTGTATTAGGCTCCCGAGTAGTAGAAATTTAAGGAGTGAAGGGGATGTCCAGGTCAGATGCCATGTTCAGCATCCCGTTCATGCTCTCTCAAATCCTCTCACTTCCCCAGCATCGTTCTTCTTTGATGACACTCCAGCCTGAGATGAGCCCAACAATTTGTTTTGTTTTGACTTACATTGATGCCTCGAACACCGTGGGAGAAAAAGCACTCAAGTTGGCACTATTTGGGAAAGACAGATAAAAATACTCTGTGGCCCTTTAAATTCTTGATTACCAACATCAAACGGGCATTCAAGACCTATTCAACAGGGTTACTATGCTCTTCTAGCCTCCTCAGCACAAAAACTATGTCATATCTTTCTATAACTCTCTTTACCCTCAGTTAATAATCATCTTAGTCAGTTTGAGCTGCTTTAGCAAAAATACCATAAACTGGTGACTTAAACAGCAAACATTTTGTTGTTGTTATTTGACTATGGGTTTATTCCTTTTTTAAAATTCAATTTATTGAGGTGATATTGGTTAATATGATTATATAGATTTCAAGTGTACAATTCTATGATACATGATCTGTATATTGTATTTTGTGCCCACCACCCAAAGTTGGATCTTCTTCTGCACCATATATTTGACTCCCTTTACTCTTTACTACCCCTCAGCAATCATATTT
This sequence comes from Myotis lucifugus, assembly GCF_000147115.1. NCBI lineage: Eukaryota > Metazoa > Chordata > Mammalia > Chiroptera > Vespertilionidae > Myotis > Myotis lucifugus. Next base: position 2,333,841 of record NW_005871196.1, read on the forward strand.
TTCTCACAGTTTTGGAGGCTAAGAAGTTCAAACATCAAGGTACTGGCAGATTCTGTGTTTTGTTGTTGTTTTATATAAGAAGTCACCCCCCCTCGATAAGTCTAGAACTCACCTGACACCATACATAGTTGTTACAATATTACTGACTATACTAGAGGCCCAGTGCACGGATTTGTGCACCGCTGGGGTCCCTTGGCCTGGCCTGTGGGAATTGGGCTGAAACTGGCTCTCTGACATCTCCTGAGGGGGTCCCAGATTGCAAGAGGGTGGCAGGCCAGGCCGAGGGACCCCACAGGTGCACAATCAGGGCCAGGGAAGGACCGTGGGAGGGCTGCAGGGCGTGTCCAGCCTGTCTCGCCCAGTCCCAATCGACCGGACCCCAGCAGCAAGCTAACCTACTGGTGGGACCGTCTTCCCTCTGGTGGTAGGTGCACGTCATAGTGACTGTGGAACAGTCGAATGTTCGGACACTTAGCACATTAGGTTTTTATTATATAGGATTCCTTTTGCTGTACTTTATATCCCATAACTATTTTGTAACTGCCAATTGGTACTTCTTAATCCCTCCCAATTCTGTGTTTGGTGAGAGACTTCCTGGTTGGTAGATGGCTGCCTTCTGGCTGTGTCCTTACATGGTGGGAAGAGAGAAAGGAAGCAGGTTCTCTCTTATTTCTCTTTTAAAGGCACTAATTCTTGCATGAGGGCTCCACCCTCAGGACCTATCACCTCCCAAAGGCCTCACCTCCTAACGTCATCACAGGGGGGTTAAGCTTCCATTTATGGCTTCCCAGGAGATACATCCAGTCCCTAGCATTAGCCTTGCCTTTAGATCCTAATTTATAACACAGAAGTCACAGACAAAACTCTCCCACCACTAAATTCACAGACCTACCTGCCACTACATCCATTTCTTTTCATTCTTCTTGCAAAGAAGAGTCCCTTCTCTCAGAACCTAGTTCCTTCAGGTAAATCCCCTCTCATTTTTTAAGGACCTCAGACCATTGTTTATCACTTCCCTTCCCTTAACCTCTAATCCCTTCTTCAGATTTGATTATTCCTGTAAGATCCTAACATGTGCTAGTAACGGCTATCTTTCGTTTTAAATTTTTTTGTTTTGAAAATAAGTGTGGAAATGTGTGTGTGTACAGTATTTGTATGAAAGGAGGAAGTGTTACCAGAAAGGAGACCTGGCCCTGAGCAGGTCTGCCTAGGGCGGGCTGGTAGTGTGTGGGTTCTTGACTTCATGCAGGAAAAATTTCACATGAGTCCAGGTGAGTTTTAGAGGATGTTTATTAAAGCTGGGGACAGTGAGACAAGAAAGGGCTGGGAAAATGAGCCTAGGCTAGTCTGCTTGGCTCACTAAGAAGTCAGAGAAAAGGGGGCATTGGGGACAGTTTCAGGGGTTTGTCTGGGACAAACTGCTGCTGCACATTGCTTCCCTGGTTGCAAGCCTTATGGGGTCCCTTAGAGTTTAGGAGATGCACACCTGTGTGGAAAGAAGTGGGGGGAGGCATGGGAGTGCTCCCAGGAAGGAGAGCACGAGGGCTGGACCTTCGTTTTGAGGAGTTTAAAAGACTGAGTGTTTAGGGGAGGACTTAGGGGAGGTTCTCAGTAGAATATTCATCAGCTTTATGCTGATGTACCAAAATGAGGTTTAGTCTCTTAATTTTGTCTGTCCTTGGATGTGGTTGGCATATGGCACTAATTGGATTTCTGCTGTCTCCCTGAGTAAGGTGATTTAAGCTATTTACTCTCTAGTTGGGGAGGAGAAATGCAAACCGTTTATTCTTGTGTCCCTGGTTTAGAGAAAATAGGGTCTACTAGATGGCTGGAAACTGGTTGGCATGTAGGTATTCTAAGTGGCTGTAAACTGCTATTTAACTCTCTGTCTCACTTTTCCTATTTTGCTTGTCCTGGATTACTGGCCTGTCTCAGAAGGAAAGAAGAGAGAGAGAGAGAGAGAGAGAGAGAGAGAGAGAGAGAGAGAGAGAGAGAGGGAGAGGGAAAGCTCATGTGGCAAAATATTAAAAGTCGTTGGCTCTGTCAAACAAAATGATCAAGTTACTTGCAGGGGAGGGAAGTCAGGCTGACCTCAGAGTTCTCCACAGCAACAGTCAATGCCAGAAGGTTGTGGCGAAATACTTAAAAGATCTTCAAGGGGAAAAAGTCTTTCCCAAGAATTTTATATCCAGCCAAATTACCTTTCAACTGCAAACATTAGAAATAGTCTTGAACATGACAGAATTCAGGGAATATCAATTTTATGAACATTTCCTTGAGGAAATGACCAGAGATTGAATATCAGCCAACTAAGAGATAATTGAGAAATTATGGGGAAAAGATTGGCAGCAAGCTTTGGATACATTTACTATAGATTAAAACTAAAATAATTCTACACAGTAGAGTAATTGAAAGGGGTGTAAAAATTATGTGTCCAGACAATACATAAAAAGGACAAATACCTGTCCTTTTTTATTTATAAAACTAGAGGCCCGATGCACGGTATTTGTGCAAGGGGCTGGGCCCTCACAGCAGCCCCACCCCCTGCCCACTGGTCCTTCCAGAAAGTCGTTCCTCCATCCGGTCTAATTAGCATATTAGCTCTTTATTATATAGGATTTTCCATATCTTGTAAATCGGTACATTCAGCAGCCATCTCAGTTGTGTTTGTTTGTTTGTTTGTTTTATAGAGAGAAAGGGAGAGGAAGAGAGAGATAGAAACTTCAATGATGACAGAGAATCATTGATTGACTGCCTCCTGGATGCCCCCTACAGAGGACCGAGCCCACAACCTGGCATGTGCCCTGACCCAGAATCAAATTGTAACCTTCTGGTTCATAGGTCAATGCTCAGCCACCGAGCTACACCAGCTGGGCATCGGCTGTGTTTCATTCATGATGCAGATGTGACTAAATGTGTCTGAAAGCTGCTGGGAGTGGACCCAGGGCCGAGACTAGGGTGAGGCAAGTGAGGCACTTGCCTTGGGCACAGAATTTACAGGAGCCCCAAAAACTCAGAAATCAAGATAAATCCCATTTTAATATAATATTTTTAAAAGTAAAAATTCATTTTAAAACCCCATGATGAACAAAATATCACAGCTTTAAATAAAGACAAGATCCAAACCAGTACTTTCATGACCCTGCCTTACTCACCTTACCCCAATTCTAATGTTAGTTCCAATAAAACTTGATTTATAAAACCAGGCAGCTAACCTATGGGCCATAATTTTCTGCTACTTTTAAAAATGTTAAGCTCAATTAATGAAGCTTTTGGTGCCCCCTTAAATGTTTACTCACCTTAGTACCAGCCCTGGGGGGACCCTTTACCATTATCAAGAGGACCTGCCTGGTAAGGAGCCTCCAGGAAGTGAGTAGAGGTGGGTATGTTTGTTTGAAGATAATGGGCTAGCCTTGGAGAGGAAGGGCACTGCTGAGCTCAGCACAGAGTCTGTCACTCAGATTGTTGCTTTGCCTGATTGATTTAAGTACCCCTCCTTTTTGGTTCCCTAGCATCCTACATACACTTTGCAAGCGGCATATTCATGTATTACACTACATTGAAACTGCTATTTATTTATAAGCTGTGTGTTCTTGGAAGGCCAGATTGTACTTTTTATCCTCAGTTCTAGAGCCTGAACTATAGTAGATGTAATGTGGTGCCTGGGGATTCAGAACTTAACATTTAATACATGTAATAATAGCTGCCAAACAGTGGGCTGAATGAACTCAACTCCATCTAAAAGCCCTCAGTTGCAGAGCTGTGGTTGTTCTTACGTGGAGGGGGTAAGAGAAGATGAAATGAATAAATATGCAAAGCATTCAAAGGGCTTTTTGGTGGCTAAAAAATAGATTGGGATCTCAATTCTTTTCTTTTTGAAGTTCAACATTATTAGAAACTCTATGATGAAGTTAATGCTGGCAGGAAAATCCATGGTTGGCACGGCACAACCATGGGGCAAAACACTGATCTGGTGGTCTGGATCTACACTCCTGGGGGAGGGCTGGTGCCTAGAAGGGTGGCTAATGCTGTGAAACACCTCCAGATCCAACCTCCTTGGCAACCGGGTCAAGCTTTAGAATAAATGCCTAAGTGTGTAAGTGTGGATTAAAAGAGCTCTAAACTTAGAGTCCAAAGTTAGGCACAACTACCGCTAATGGAAGTGTCTACACAAACAAAATTATCAAGTCACTTAAAGGGGAGAGAAGCTTTTCTTTTTTCATCAACATAATAGATGAACATCCGTAGGTATGAGTGGGACCAGTTAAACAGCAACAGCAAGACTGTGAAAGAAACAACATCAGTGGGACACGGATTCAATTATTGTTTTCTCTGCAGGGCAGAACTAGGACTAGCCAAGCATTTTAGCCTGAGCAGGGGTAGCTGATGCTTTTAGACAAATCAGAGATGCCTCAAGAGGGAGGAGATGTACTTCCTGCTAAGTTGAGCATCTGAGATAGTGAATGATTGATTGAAAAAAAGAGCAGAGATGTGATCACATTTGCACACACAAACTGCTGACCCAGGTTGTACTACCTTCAGTTGATATTTGATAAAAATTTGATGAATGGATGCATGTTGTAATCTCTTCTGCCCCATTGCCTGGGTCCACCCTTTACCCTAGGATACCAGGTAATTAGGAGAGAAGTGACTAGATGACAAGAAGGAAGGAGAAGGTCACTTGGCACTATGTTGATTATATCAACCAGCTGCTAGCTTCCCTTAGATGAAAAGTTCTCACCTTTTTTCAGTAGAGACTATATACTTACATACCATATTTCCTCAAATCAGCAGATATTTATTGTGCAAAGTACACCTTTGCTCCAAAAATTTTGCCTATTGAAGTGTTCTAAAATTCTTTCTTAGCCGTGCTTCATTACTATGCAGGATGAATCATAGATCTGCATCTCTCTGGGTATCAAGTAAAGAGGTCACAGTAGACTAGAGCCCATGTCTTTAAATATCTAGATTGTCTTCCTTGTTTAGACACATAAGGTCCTTTTCACAACCACTAATATTCCTGGTACTGTAAATATATAAGGATCATAGAGGCATAGATCCAGGTTTTATGGAGCCTCAAGCTTATACAATGTAGGGGGCCTTCTTTCAGAGAAAAAGTATAGAACTAAAATTAGATGTGAAAATGAATATTTAATCAAAATGAGAAGTAAAGCACAATAAACAGCCATTTTTAAAAGCTGATACATCTAGAAAAGCTAACCCCAAAATCCAGAGAGGGTAATACAATATTTTTATCTATTTGCTGCCTAATAGCCCTCTATAGCACATTTTTTCTACATTTTTTTTACTATGTTTTCTTTGATCACTTCTTTATCTGGCAATGATTTGATAATATAATTTGTAGATAGAATAGAAATTTAAGTCCCTCTTTTATTCTAACATGGCTTTTGAAATTTGTTGTGTGTGTGTGTGTGTGTGTTTTAAACATATTTTTTAATTGATTTCAGAGAGGAAGGGAGAGGGAGAGAAAGATAGAAACATCAATGATGAAGGGCCTCCTGCACGCCCCCTGCTGGAGATGAGCCCACAGCCCAGGCATGTGCCCTGACTGGGAATCCAACTGTGACCTCCTGGTTCATAGGTTGATGCTCAACCACTGAGCCACATCAGCCGGCCAAATTTTGTTGTTTTTTAATCATTAATAATTCTTACCACACCTGGATGTTCAGCAATAACTTAAGTACACATGGAAGTAACTGTGAACCACATAAACATGTCCCATTAAACTGAGATTAAATGTATCCACAAATCAAGTCCCCTTTCACTGAATCCCCCCAAAAGCCCATGGCCATTCCAACACCGCCAACGCAGAGGGAAATGTGACAGAGAGCAAGACCAATGGAATGGACAGCAGTCCCATTTAACGATGCCTGAAATGTCCTGCTTTTGAAAATCTTACTAAAGCGTCTGGCCATGTGAACACTTGTCTCCACAGAGTCTTTAGAAGAGGACAGAGCGAGTGAGAGGCCCGGAGACTTCAGCTTCGTTACCTGACTGTAAATCTTCCTCTGTGGTTATGTTAAGCCCCCTTCCTTTCTCCAGGTGTAGATGCTGTTCTCTGAGAGTGCTCTTAGAGACGCTTTTGCTGCCAATTGGACCTACAGTCGATTTATTCACTGACCTCATTTTCCCCACATCCCTGGCCCAGGTTCTGCAAAGGGGGCCCCTTCTTTGTCCCTGTTTTGTATCTCACTCTTCCCCCCCACCCCCAATTGATTTCTAGAGACAGAGGGAGGGATGGGAGGGAAGGAGGGAGAGAAACATTGATGTGAGAGAGACACATCGATTGGTTGCCTCCCATATGCACCCCAACCAGGGCCTGGGAACGAACCTACAACCCAGGTACATGCTCTTGACTGGGAATCAACCCCAATACCCTTCGGTGCATGGGCTGATGCTCAAACCACTGAGAACACTGGCCAGGACTGTGTCTCACTCTTGAGAGTTCTTTTTTCCAGAGCCTGGAGTTCTCACCTTTAACCCGAGCATGATAGTGGGTCCACTTTCCTTCAGAAAGGCCTGTGGTTCTAACATAACCAATGGACACAGACACTGGGGCGGTGGGGGCTTGCCCGGGGTGGGAATGGCTACAGTGGGGGAGGTGTCAATTGGGGGAAAAGGAGACATATGTAAAATTTTAGACAATAAAAAAAATTTTTTTTAAGGAAAGGCCAAAAAAAAAGAAAAGAAAAGAAAAGCCTTTGGGTCCAGGATGATCACAGATCACCTGGGGGACTCATGGCCAGCTGCTGCAGGTTCTTCCATCAGTTATACTTGGTTTGCTACATTAGGACCCACTTGCCTCTTCTTAGAAATGCTTTGAACTATTGTTCAAATCTAATTGGAGCATGCCCATACTCTTTGGGCTTTGTACCTTGGACTCAGGTCCTCGTAGCTGGGTGCTCAGGTGTCCCCAACCATAAATCCTGTGCTGGCCCAGTTTCTGAGCCAGTCACAACTGATGAGACAAATGGTTTACGTAACCTCAGCTCTACTCCACTTCCCACCCTCCCTTAGGAAAGAGAGGATATTAAGTCACCTTTTCCACCCTCCTCAACTCACTTGCAACTTTGCTTCCAACATACTTCACTGTTTCAGTCCAGTAGACCCATTACCCAAAGATTTCCTAATTATGACACTCAGCATATTAATTAATAACATTCAACTCATATCTTCTCAAATTTTCTGCAATATACAAATTATTGATGACTCCTTCTTCTAAAAAATTTCCCTTGGTTTCCATACTAACTGTATCCTCACCTACCTCTCTATTTCTCAGTTTTCTTCCCTAGTTTCTGTTCCTAATTATTGCTTAAATTTAGACTTCCCCATTGATCTGCTTTTTGGTCCTCTTCTTCTTCCAAACAATATCCCTTAGTTGTAACTACAATCTCTAGAGATGAGACTTAAATTTACATCTGTGGCTCTGGTGTTTCTCCCCATCTCCAGACTGCATTTTCCTAGTGCTTTTTAGACATCCCACATGCACATCCTGCGTAGTTTTAAACTTCACTCACAAAAACTGAACTCCTCAAATAACAACAGACCCAACAGAAATACAAAGGATTGTTTAAAAATACTATGAACAACTCTATTCCAACAAACTAGACAACCTAGAGGAAATGGACATATTCCTAGAAAAATACAAACTTCCAAAACTCAATCAGGAAGAATCTAAAAATCTCAATAGGCTGATAACTATGGAGGAAAAGATACATGCAAAAAAAATGAAACTAGACCACCAACTTACACCACACAAAAATAAACTCAAAATGGATGAAGGACTTAACATAAGATGGGAAACCATAAAAATACTACAGGAATCCATAGGCAGCAAAATCTCAGACATATGCCAAAGCAATATCTTCACTGATACAGCTCCTAGGGCAATGGAAGCTAAAGAGAAAATAAACAAATGGGACTACATCAAAATAAAAATCTTCTGTACAGCAAAAGAAACCATCAACAAAACAATAAGAAAGCCCACTGCATGGGAGAACATATTTGCCAATATTATCTCCGATAGGGATTTAATCTCCAACGTTTACAGGGAACTCATACAACTTAACAAAAGAAAGATAAACAACCCAATCAAAAAATAGGCAACAGATCTAAATAGATACTTTTCGAAAGAGGAAATAAGGAAGGCCAAGAGACATGAAAACATGTTCAAAGTCACTAATCATCTGAGAGATGCAAATCAAAATGAGAATGTGGTACCATCTCACACCTGTCAGAATGGCTATCATCAACAAATCAACAAACGACAAGTGCTGGCGAGGATGCGAAGAAAAAGAAACCCTCATGCACTGCTGGTGGGAATGCAGACTGGTGCAGCCACTGTGGAGAACAGTATGGAGTTTCCTCAAAAAACTAAAAGTGGAACTCCCATTTGACCCAGTGATCCCACTTCTAGGAATATATCCCAAGAAACTAGAAACACCAATCAGAAAGGATATATGCACCCCTATGTTCATAGTAGCACAATTTACCATAGCTAAGATTTGGAAACAGCCTAAGTGGCCATCAGCAGATGAGTGGATTAAAAAACTGTGGTACATCTACACAATGGAATACTATGCTGCAGTAAAAAAGAAGGAATTCTTACCATTGCAACAGCTTGGATGGACCTGGAGAGCTTTATGCTAAGTGAAATAACCTAGTCAGAGAAAGATAGATATCATATGATCTCACTCAGTTGTGGAGTATAATGAACAACATAAACTGATGAACAAAAACAGATCCAGAGACAGGGAAGCATCGATCAGACCATCAAACCTCAGAGGGAAGGTAGGGGAGGGTGGGGGTAAGGGGGAGAGATCAACCAAAGGACTTGTGTGCATGCATATAAGCCTAGCCAATAGACACAGACACCAGGGGGGTAAGGGTATGGGGGGGGAGCAATAGGGGGGAATAAGGACACATATGTAATACCTTAATCAATAGAGATAAATAAATAAATAAATAAATAAAGTTGAACTCATCATTTTCCCCCACCTAACACTCACCCTGGGCTGAAATCTCTTATTTTCTCTCCTTTAATAGCTCCTCTGTCTCTCAAACCCATGCCTGCCCATTCAGTTTCCTCCAGACCATTAGTTCCTTTCATGCAGACTTTCACAGTGGTCCCCTAATTGATTTCCCTGTCTCCAAGTGTTCCTCAGTTTAATTTTTCCTTTATACTGTTGATTTTCATTTTCTCTTCTTTTCTTTTTAAATATAATTTTATTGATTTTCTAGAGCAGGGGTCCTCAAACTTTTTAAACAGGGGGCCAGTTCACTGTCCTTCAGACCGTTGGAGGGCCAGACTATAGCTTTAAAAAAAAAAACTATGAACAAATTCCTATACATACTGCACATATCTTATTTTGAAGTAAAAAAACAAAATGGGAACAAATACAATATATGTATTTGCATGTGGCCCGTGGGCTGTAGTTTGAGGACCCCTGTCTAGAGGAAGGGAAAGGGAGGAGAGAAAGATGAGAGATTTCAATAATGAGAGAGAATCATTGATCAGATGCTTCCTGCATGCCTCACATTGGGGATCAAGCCTGAAACCTGGGCATGTGCCCTGACCAGGAATCAAACCATGACATCCTGGTTCATAGGTCCATGCTCACCACTAAACCACACTAACCAGGGGACTTTCATTTTCCTGCAACACAAAAATCTGTGTTGCAGAAAAATGCATGTCACTTTCCTTTTCAAAAAAACTTTCATTCTTAACAAAAAAAGTTCAGACTCCTGGATGTGGCCGAGCATCTTGATAATATGCCCCAACTTAACTTGCCTGACTTATCTCCCCATGCATATCAAAATCCAGCCACTTAACGACACTGACCCTCCCCATGCCTTGCCCTTGCTGTTTCATCAGCTCCATGCTCCCCATCTCCTCCCAAACCATCCTCGTATCCTTCAGACCAGCGGTTCTCAACCTGTGGGTCGCGACTCCTTTGGGGGTCAAATGACCCTTTCACAGGGGTTGCCTAAGACCATCGGAAAACACATATATAATTACATATTGTTTTTGTGATTAATCACTATGCTTTAATTATGTTCAATTTGTAACAATGAAATTGGGGGTCACCACAACATGAGGAACTGTATTAAAGGGTCGCGGCATTAGGAAGGTTGAGAACCACTGCTTCAGACCAACCAATCTTCTTAATTTGAGAGAATCACCCTCTCCTTAGGGCCACTGCATTGGTCCAGAATGATGTCAATTTGAATGATTGTCGTATGGTTCATACATATTTAGATGGAGACCACTCTTCCCCATGAAACAGAGAGATTTCCAACTCATTTTTCTCCATTCTTGGCACTAGGCCTCTGCTCAGTAAACTCATGGCTATTGTGGAGGCTGTGGTTTAGAATCCTTGGGGACAGTGTGACTTGCTGAGGCGTGGACAAACAGCTCCATCGGTAGCTAGGGCCTTGGGTTTGCCAGCAAAGAGACCCAGGTTCCAAACCAAATTAAATCATTCATTTATGTTATGACTTTGGAAAAATTCCTTACCTACTTCTGATCTGTGTTTCCTCATCAGTAAAACTGGAATAATTGTAACTTTTAAAAGATTCAGTGACATAACCGGCACAAGAGTGTGTGGACCCTAATTGCCTCTCAAATGTTGATTGGGCAGTCTCCTGCTGTCTCTGCCAAGCCCACCTTGATTTTTGGTTTTTGGCTTTTTTGTTTGTTTGTTTTTTAACCTGGAAAGATACCATAGTTCAAATAATTACTTTGGAATGAAAAACTTCAAAAATCTTTAAAAGTTTGCAGTAAGGAATAAAACTAATAGCTAACACAGTAAGGTGATAAGTGCTATAAGACCTTTATTATAGTGCTCACCACATTGTATTATAATAATTTATTGGCTGTGTCTCTCCCATGAACTTCTCAAAGAACAGGGCTGTGACCTTTCATCCCTAGCACCCAGCACAATGCTTGGCATGGAGAGAGCATTTAGTATACGTTTATCAGCAATTTAGAGAGCAATTTCACAATCTTTCACAAATTAAATTGCACATGCCCTTTGACCTAAGTATACTATTTCTAGGAATATATTTTACAGATATGATAGCAAAAGTGTGCAAACAGAAGTCCGAAAAATGCAATTTGAAGTATTGCTCATAGTAGCGAACAAAGGAACAAATAAAAAAAACCCTCAAGTGTCCAGAATAAATAAATAAATACATGCACACCAAGGAACACTATGTAACATTACAAACTATGAAGTAGATTTCCAGGTACTGGTATGGAAAGGCATTCCGTATATATCTACTTATATAAAAGGCTAATGCTGGAGGCAAAGACCAACAAGTAGTTAACATATAAATGCGAGAAGTCCATCATTTTTCACTTTAAAAATTTTTTTTCACTTGTATTGCTGATGGCAAGACACCCCTGGAATTATACTGGTGTCAGAATAAGCCAAAGGAAAATGGTCTAGTTAAATGGAAAGATCCAGAGTCTGGTTTATGGAAGGGTCCCTTTATTAACCTTTGGTCAAGGATATGCTTGTGTATTTCCAAAAAACTCCTCCAAGCCCATGTGGAAACTTCAACAATGGATCCTAGAGAGAAACTGACCAGACTACTCCAACCACAGATAGCTGTGGCCCCAAGCAACACACTGACGAGACAGAGGAGAAACAGTCCAGAGATGGGGGATGGTAAATACGCCTTGCCATGCTAGCAGTCATCAGCTGTGCGTCGGTGCAGGTTGCCCTGGACAAAGCCAAAGAAGGTCGGACCTGCATTGCCATTGCCCACAGTTTATCCACCATCCAGAACTCGAATATCATTGCTGTCATGTCACAAGGACAGTGATTGGGAAGGGGACTCAAAGAACTGGTGGCTCAGAAAGGAGCCTACTACAGACTAATTCCCTAAATGCCTGGCAGCAATTCAAAGGACATGAAAGAACTCAATCCTTTTCATTGAATTTAAAAATCTTAAAAGGATCTGAGCTCTGTGAATGGCATATACCTTTCTAAATTTATTAAAAAAACAAAAAGGGGGATATGTGGAGACAAAGACCAACAAGTAGTTAACATATAAATGCAAGAAGTCTGTCAGAGGCTGATAGACTTTGATATTCAGCAAGGGCTGAGACTCAGCATTGTATTACCCTGCTGCTGGCTGAAGGGCTGAAGGCAATCCCCTAACCTGATAATCCTTTATTGTTTACCAAACATTACCATTGTCTATTTGTTTTGCTAAAGGGAAAATGTATATTTTAGTAAATAAAAAGCTATGGGTCCGGAGATTCAGGGAGCCACTCCACTAGAGAGTAGGTCTCTGTCTGGCTCCCCCCAATAATTTCTAAATTTATATTTCTTGTCTAGTATAGCCATTTGTGCATCAGCCCCTTCTCCAGATCCTGAATCTTCACTGCAAAAGGTTGCGGCAGGCTAACATGCAAAGTGTCCCCTTGGGAGTTCGACCAGGAGACCGGGAGTTCGATCACTCACTATGACATGTGCTGACCACCAGGAGGGGTGGTGTGGAACGAAGGAAGGCCCCAGCCAGCAGTCGTAAGGCCCCTATCAGCCCTGATTATTGGCCAGGCCTAGGGACCTACCCGTGCACAAATTTTGTGCACCAGGCCTCTAGTCATTAAATAAAAAAGCCATTTCCAGGCCAAGAGTGGCTCAGTTGGTTGTGTCATCCTGTGCACCAAAGGGTGTTGATTCAAGCCCCAGCCAGGGCACATACTTGGGTTGGGGGTTCAATCCCTGGTTGGGGCACCATACAAAAGGCAACTGATCAATGCTTCTCTCTCTCTCTCTCTCTCTCTCTCTCTCTCTCTCTCTCCCTCCCTCTCTCTCAAACATGTCCTCAAGTGAAGATTAAAAATAAGTTAATTAACTAAAAAGCTAGCTGTAGAGCGCAAATATATATATACAGAAACACACACAGATACAACACACATACACAAAGGCTTGTGTGTGCAGCAACAATTTCTTTTCTTTTTTAAAAAATATTTTTATTGCCCTAACCGGTTTGGCTCAGTGGATAGAGCGACGGCCTGCAGACTGAAGGGTCCCAGGTTCGATTCCGGTCAAGGACATGTACCTTGGTTGCGGGTACATCCCCAGTGGGGAGTGTGCAGGAGGCAGCTGATCAATGTTTCTCTCTCATTGATGTTTCTAACTCTCTATTCCTCTCCCTTCCTCTCTGTAAAATATCAATAAAATATATTAAAAAAATATTTTTATTGAGGTCAGCCAGTGTGGCTCAGTGATTGAAATCAATAAAAATATATAAAATATATATATATATTTTGTTGATTTTGGAGAGAGAGGAAGGGAGAGGGAGAGAGAGAAAAAAACATCGATGTGAAAGAGAAACACTGATCAATTGCCTCCCATACGCATCCCAACCTGGAATGGAAACCACAACTTGAATTTGTGTCCTGACCAGCAACCCAACTGGTGACTTCTTGGTATACAGGAGGATGGTCAACCAACGGAACCACACCAGCAACTGTGCAAGAACAATTTTTTGAACAATATATAGGAAACTGTTTATAGTGGCAACCTTTGCAGGTTGGGATTAAGAGAAAGAGGAAAAATTTTCATGCTCACCATTTACCCTCCAATACAATTTGAACAGTTTACAATGCACAGGAACTGATTTTAAAATTTTAATAATAAAATAAATAAGTATCTGTTGGATAGTTTTACTTTGAGCTTGTCTGCGTTGAATTTGGTTATTATTTTCCATCAGCAGGATAAAGAAAGTGATAGGGAGGCTCTTCTCTTTCCCCTGATGTGAGTTCAAAGACCATAGGAGCAATTTCCGGGACATTTGGTTGCACAGCAGGCATCTCTGGCGGTTTAGCAATGTCACTAAGAGCTGCAGATGCATTTATAATCCCATCCTGAAGAGTGGACTGTGGCACGTCTTCCATGATCAATTATAGCCCCGTCTCACACTTGGTTAGCGGAAAGCACATCCTCCCCAGGACAAAAGGGAGCATGGAGAAAATCAGCTTTGCAGACTGTCTCTGCAGACTTCACACTCATTCCCTGGAAGTCATGTGGCTGCCTTAACAGTTGTCCCAACGCTGGCACTACATGCAGGAGAGGGATCTATAGCAACAAATGGTGGTGATTAATTTTAAGCTGTCATGGAAAATGCTTTTGCACTTTAATGTCAGAGAACTGTATTATTATTATAGGTCTGATCTTCCCTCGCCAAAGCTGTGTTTGCTCCCAGGATACGAAATGAACACAGACAGCTTTCTGGTTGGCTCCCAGGAGCATCTATGAAAAGACAAAAGGAAGGCTGCCAAACCAGCCAGGACCTCCTGGGACCCTCGGGGGATGTCACGCTCTCATCCACCAGCCTGCCTCCCTGTCCCAGCCTGGAAGCAGCTCTAACTACTCCCCTCTGACCTTATGGTTATCCAGAATAATCCCAATTTGCCTCTTGGGCCATTTGAAAATCCCAGATAGTAGTGGACACCCCAGAAGAGAAAGGCATGGAGAAGGTCAAGATTCATTACAGAGAAAAAAAAATCATGGACAGTGCAGAAACAGGTGTAGAACACAAGGCCAAGTTCACCAGCACACAGAGGTCTTTAAGGTCTGTGCCATCTGAGTCTGAATCAGAAACAAAAGCTATTCCTCTACTCTACTTACTTTTATGCCTAATCACTCCTCACTTCCCACTAAACACAGGCAGAGAGGAGAGAGGGAAAGAGAGAGAGAGAGAGAGAGAGAGAGAGAGAGAGAGAGAGAGAGAGAGAAAGGAAGGGTCATGAAAATTGGCTAGCTTGTGCATTTCAGTAAAATATCTGCCAGCAAATTAGATCAAAGAGCTGTCAGTTTTTAAAATCATGCAATTCATTAAGGGAACAAACAAAATATACTTAGCCTAAAATAACAGTTACCAAGAGGCAGGATTGATTTGTGTAGCTACAACAGATCTAGGAACTAGAAGAGAGTAAAAGGACAGAGAATCAGAGCATTTACATTATGGCAATATAGCAAACTTCTTTAAAAGCTTACATAAGATCATCACATTAATAAGAATTAACTAGTATTTATTGAGATTTCGGCCTGTGCCAGGCCAGGCACTTTATAAAGTTGTTATCTGTAATCCTATAACATGCTAAATATAGTCATTCTCATTTTTCTGATCAGAAATCTAAGAATCAGAGAGCTCGCTAAGAGCACACAAGTAAGTACGCAATGAGTACTGCTCTGTCTGTCTGCCTGTCTGTCCACCAGATAGGTTGCTTCCCAGTACGCACTGTCAAGAGCGATACAGGTTGTGGCTAAACAGTCTACATTCTAAGCTAGTCTTGGATTTAGATTTTTCTTTTCATTACATCTTTATTCAACCCTTGATAGAACAGAAGTCTTAATATAAGTGTTTTAAAAAGGTGATCCTTGAAGCTATTCAAATACTGGCTATAATAAGCCAATTGGAGAAACTGATTTGAGCCCCTAAATCAATAAATATTTTATATTTCGTTAGAGTTTGCTGGCAGGGGGTAAGAGCCAATCTTGCTTAAATTATATACTACAGTATCTATGCTGATTCCTGTCCAGTGGATGAATGACATCTTACGTACCATCTCTGGATTAGCTCTCTCCCCTGGGCTCCAGATCATACAGCCAATGCCATTTAGATGCCAAATGGTACATCCAGTTTATCATGTCCAGAACTGAACCCAGCATTTTCCCCAGACGCTCCTCCTTGTTTTCCATCTGAGTGAATAGCTCCTCCAAGCTCCCAAGGGCCACAGGCAGTAACTGGGGTGAGATTCCTAACCTCCCATCCCTATATCTGACACTCACCAAGTCATGTTCATTTTGTTCCTTCATGTCTCAGCTGTGTCCACTCCTCTCTACCCACATGACTACAGCCTGAGTTTAGGGTACCATATGTCCCTCCCACTAATGCAACCTCCTCCAAACCAAACTCAGTCTCTTCAGCCTTGCCCTATCCCAACCAACCTCCATATTGAGTCCAGAGAAAAGATTGCAAAGAACAAATCCAATGATGGCACTTTCCTGCTTAAAATTGAATGGCCTCCTTATTGCCACAGATTTTTTAACAGCTTCATCAGATATAATTTACATATCATACAATTTACTCATTTAAAGTGTACGGTTCCATGGTTTTAATCTATTAACAGAAATGTACAATCATCACCACAATGAGTTGTAGAACATCTTCATATAGCCAATGCCATTTAGCCAATGCCATTTAGATGCTCAAAAAGAAATCTAAATACATTAGAAGTTGCTCCTCATTTCTCACTAACCCCCTTCAGCAGCTGACCATCAATAATTTACTTTCTGTCTCTATGAATTTGCCTATTCTTCCCTTTTATATAAGTAGAGTCATACAATATGTGGTCTTTTAGAAATAATTTCTTTCATTTAGCTTCATGTTTTCAAGGTTCATCCATATTGTAGCATGTGCCAGTACTTCATTTCTTTTTATGGCTGATTAGTATTCCATCGTATGCACATACCACGTTTATCTATTCATCAGCTGATTCCACTTTTTTGCTATTATAAATAATTCTACTATAAACATTCACATCCAGTCTTCGTTTGTTTCTCTTGGCTGGACTTGAGTGGATTTGCTGGGTTTAACTTTTTTAGAACTTTAACCTTTTTTCTTTAACATTCACCTGCAGATATGTTTTTTATTGATTTGAGGGAGGGAGAGAGAGAGAGAGAGAGAGAGAGAGAGAGAGAGAGAGAGAGAGAGACATTCATGTGAGAGAGAAACTGATCAGTTGCCTCTGGTACACATCCCGACTGGGAATCAAACCTACAACTTGGATATGTTCCCTGAGCAGAAATCACACCCACAACCTTTTGTGTATGGGATGACGCTCCAACCGAGCCACACCGACCAGGGATTAACTTCCCCTTTTAAGAAACTGCCAAACTGTTTTCTAAAGTCACTGCATCACCCTCAGATACTTTAGATCCAAGTTGTTTAACATGGTTTACAAAGCCCTTCCAATCTGGTTGCAGCCTACCTTTCCACCTTTATCTCCAACTATTGAGTTTGTTTGTTGTTGTTTTTAAACTCAGTCTGTATACAGTACTTTAATTGTGCCCAATTTAGCAGTCCCCTCCCCCTCCAATTCTCTGTCTCATTTGGGCTTTTGTAAACACTGTTTCCCACGCATGGACTCCTCCTCCCCAGGCTTATAACCACTGGTCTCAGGCCTCAGTTTCCATGACACCTCTCCCCGAACCCCCAACAAGACTGGCGTTGCTCTGCTGCTCCTTCGTGTGCCCTGAATTTGCTGCTCTAACAACCGTGTCACACTACATTGCCATTGCCTGTTTGCTGGTTTTGATGCTTTACTAAACTACAAGTTCCCTGAGGGTAAGGATTATATATTTTTCCTCGACCTAGAGCAGTTCCTGGTATCTTGGAGGTTTCCAGTAAATGTTTACTAAATGTATAAGCTCCTGGCACATAATGGGTGGTTACTCCTTTCCCCGACAGAGTAAAGCTGTGGTGCAGTGGTCCCAAACCCTTTTCCCAAAGGAAAACATTCACACACCATCTTGGAAATGCACAACCTGATTTTAAAAATAAAACATTTGTAGTTCCTTCCTAATTCTGTTTTGCTCAGGCTAATAATAAAATGAGCTGGCATTTCTTGGGTATATATCAACTGACAGTAGAGGGAGCCAAGCCAAGAATGTGTTAGGTGGTGGCGGGTAGGAATCTGTCCGCGATTAAAAATAGGCTGTGTGTAATCATGAAGAATTGAAAATTACTTAAGTGATCAACAATTGGGAAATAATTAAATAAATTTATTGTATTAGATAGACAGAAAGATAGAGGAATAATACTGCTGTCAAAATTATAAATATGTCAAGGTCTGTTCATAATAATCCTAAACATAAAATTAGAACACCAACTAGAATATACACATTGAATACAAGCATGTGACACTGTGTCTGAACAATGACCAGAAAAAGTCCTGTCATAGAACCATATTAATAGTGGGCGCTTTACAGTGAAATTTATAATTTTGTTTTTTCAATATTTTCTAGCCTTTGTTGTAAAATTCCTTAACAAATAATTGCCGTGTACTATTTGCAAATTTTGAATTTTGTGTAATTGAACCTACTGAGCTTTTTGTAAGGTACCTAAAGGCACTGTTTATAGTGTGTTGGTTATATATGATGCACTGTAATCTCTAATTTAAATATATATGTATGTATATGTAACATGTTTATACCTGGGTGGGCGGATGTCTTTTATAGTGCTCTTTGTGAAGGCAAAATATTTCACTTGGTTATTGAACCTTTCCTACAGTACTTGACATGCAAGCACTAAGGTATTATCCCCTCTTCAGCAATTAGCTGTATACACAGGCTGAAACTGAGATTTATGAGGTGCCTTGCTTAAGGTTACATAGCTAGCAAGGATCAGAACCAAGATTCGAACCCAAGTGAACCTTAATTCTCCCTAGAAACCCACGCCAGAATGGGCTGCAAGGGCTCACTTCGAGCACTCAGGATCTGCCAAGTTCTTTGCTAAGGCACCTTACACAGCATCCTGCACCAGAAGATGATCAGGTAGTAGTTGTTCAAAGAATCGATGGATGGGTGAGAATTAAACAGGTCAACACTGATCAGCAAAAATTCTTTGGTACACTCTGTGGTGTCAGTATTCATCAGAACTTCACTACTTCTTTAAATTTTCCTCTACAAGAATTTCATGCATTGGTTTATTCATTCAGCAATTAATTATTTGGCAACTACTATGTGTACTATGCTATGTTAGTAGCTTAAGGAGTTATAGAAATAAGATATTCTTGCCTTTAGTAAACTTATATCTACTACAAGAATGAGGTTTATATAAAAAATTACTATAATTCATAGCAGAATATGGAATTAAGAGAAGATAAACAATGTTCAGAGAGTCCAAAGAAGAGAGAAATAATGCTTAGTTGAAAGAATAGAGGCAAACTGTATGGAAATGTGGTATTTTAGCAGGGCCTTGAATGACAGGTATAATTTCACAAGAAGAGATGGGGGAGGACATTTCAGGAGGAGCGAGGCATTTTAACAAAGGCATGAGGTAAAAACTTTCACAAAAACGAGGATCTAAAAAAGACTCAGTTTCCTTAGAGAAATACATTTCTGCTAAAATGTGTTATCTTTTTCCACAGTCACTTTTTCCAATCTCTCTGTCTAAAGTGAAATAGATGGTGCTTCAGTCATTTCATCTCTGCAGCCCTAGCTATGTACTAATATACTCTAAGGACTGGTCTGTTAATTTCCTCTTTTATGAACGAGGGAGAAAGTATTATTAGCCCAGCTGTACAGCCTAGTGTAAAACAAAGGTGCAGAGAGACTGGAACTTTCTCAAGGTCACAGGATGAGTCAGCTGGAAAGAAACCCTAGAGCAATGCTGCGCTGCTCCAAAGGAGGCTGCAGGGGCCTGTCTGCGTGAAGGGACAGTGTGTTCCCACCAATACCTTCTGCATTCATGCAGTGTCTTTTTCCTGGGAGCTCAGCATGCCCTCAGACATTTTTAATTAGTTCTCTCAGCACCACTGTGGCCAAAGCAGAATAAAATGTTTACATTTTTTCCCTTAAATAGACAAACTAAAGTCCACAGGCTATTCTAAACAGTTCATCAGATACCAAGTATATGTGTTAGGGTCAAGCCAACAATTGATCCAAGATCTCTTTGGCTCTTGTGTTGGGACTGAAGACTCATTAGAGAGGTGGTGGGCTGAAATGGGGACAGCATGTTAAGACTCGAATTCTGATTTCAGCTCTGTTACTCACCTACAGTTTAATCTTGGGTGATAGTTCAACCTCTTTGAACCTCAGTTTCCTCATCCATGAAATGGAAAGAGCATGATATATTTGTATCTGTCTTCCACACAAATTTTTAAATGCAAAGAAAAATACCTAGGGATTACCCACAAATCCATTAAAAGTGGTTACTTTTGAGGAGGGAAAGTGGACTTGATCAGTTTTTATATCTACTCAATATACATCTGTTTCATTTGGAGCTGGTTACAACAACCTAGGCCAGTGATGGCGAACCTATGACACGCGTGTCAGAGGTGACACGTGAACTCATTTTTTTGGTTGATTTTTCTTTGTTAAATGGCATTTAAATATATAAAATAAATAGCAAAAATATACATCTTTGTTTTACTATGGTTGCAAATATCAAAAAATTTCTATATGTGACACGGCACCAGAGTTAAGTTAGGGTTTTTCAAAATGCTGACACACAGAGCTCAAAAGGTTCGCCATCACTGACCTAGGCAAACAAAGAAAAGATAAAAATGACAGCAATCTCATAAGTCACCATGTAAAAAGTGCCTAGCACAGTGATTGCCAAATCCCACCTTTGCAATAAAAGTTAGTTTCATATTTAAAAATTAATCATTATGCCCTATGGTGAAAAAGAGGTGAATTGCAAGGCAGAAAATCAAACAACAATAAGAGAATAGCACAAAGTTTCTAATCAGAAGCTAAATTCCTTGGGAGATGATAAATGGAGAAAAAAGAGCATTGGCCCTGGCTTTGAAAAACAGATCTTGTTTTGGAGACATGAGTAGAAGGTCAGCGAGGTAGGTTGGCCCAGATCCTGCAAAGCCTTTTGAGCCTTTTATTCTTTTTTTTCTTATTCTTTTTGTTGTTGGTGGTGGTAGTGGTTTGGTATTTTGTTTGTTTTTTCATGTTGTTTTCAGATTGGTCTTATTCTGTCTTTTTTGTTCTTCAGCACCTGTAAAACAGTTAGAAAGATATGGGTGGGGTTGAGCCTCACAGTCAGCCAGCCTGAGGGCTGAGCCCACCCACAAAGGGGACAACAGCTATCAAGACTCAATTACTGGAGAGACCAAGATGGCGGCGTAGGTAAACACCGGAGACCGCTGCCGCAAACAACCATTTCAAAAATACAACTAAAAGACGGAACGGACATCACCCAGAACCACAGGAAGGCTGGCTGAAGAGAGACTCTACAACTAGAAGGAAAGAGAACAGCAAACCGAGGCTCAGAGGAGGCGCAGTGTGGAAAATACAAAGGTACCGAGGTGCGCGCGAAAGCGGGCTGTTGGCTGAGGCGCGTTGTCGTTTTCGTCGGGAGTGAGTCTCAGACTTCTGGCTCCAGATCCGGCGAGTCTCTAGGACCAGACTCAAACGG
>NW_005871196.1:2355746-2357997 GCF_000147115.1 Myotis lucifugus
GGGCGCCCAAGGATTCAAACCAAAGGTTTCGCACAAAACCACCCCAATTTGGAAGCGCATATGAGACAGGAATCGGAAAAGTGTGAAGATAGTGTAGGCGTCTTCTTGGGACAGCTTTCAAGCACACTAATATCAGAATAATAGGGGTGCCAGAAGATGAGAGACAGCAAGATATTGAAAACCTATTTGAAGAAATAATGGCAGAAAACTTCCCCCACCTGGTGAAAGAAATGGACTTACAGGTCCAAGAAGCACAGAGAACCCCAAACAAAAGGAATCCAAAGAGGACCACACCAAGACACATCATCATTAAAATGCCAAGAGCAAAAGACAAAGAGAGAATCTTAAAAGCAGCAAGAGAAAGAGACTCAATTACCTACAAGGGAATACCCATACGACTGTCAGCTGATTTCTCAACAGAAACTTTGCAGGCCAGAAGGGAATGGCAAGAAATATTCAAAGTACTGAATACCAAGAACCTATAACCAAGATTACTTTATCCAGCAAAGCTATCATTCAGAATTGAAGGTCAGATAAAGAGCTTCACAGATAAGGAAAAGCTAAAGGACTTCATCACCACTAAACCAGTATTATACGAAATGCTGAAAGGTTTCCTTTAAGAAGAGGAAGAAGAAAAAGGTAAAGATACAAATTGTGAACAACAAACATGCATCTATCAACAAGTGAATCTAAGAATCAAGTGAATAAATAATCTGATGTACAGAATGAACTGGTGATTACAATGAATCAGGGACATAGAAAGGGAATGGCCTGCCTATTCTTGGGGGGGGGGGGGGAAGGGGAATGGGAGATGCGGGAAGAGAATGGACAAAAATCGTGCACCTATGGATGAGGACAGTGGGTGAGGAGTGACGGCGGAGGGTGGGGCGGGAACTGGGAGAAGGGGAGTTATGGGAAAAAAAGAGGAACAAATGTAATCAGAACAATAAAGATTTAATTTAAAAAAAAAAAAGACTCAATTACTGTAGGAGGGCCCACATAAGTCACACAAAGGACATTCATAGAGCACCCAGCTCAGAAGATCAAGGAGACTACACCACTGGGTCCCACAAGACACCCACTACAAAAGGCCACCCTACCAAGACTGGGAGATATTGCAGTCCTATACAATATATAGAAACAAACACAAAGAAACAGCAAAAATGGGAAAACAAATAAATAGGCCCCAAATGAAAGAGCAGGAGGAATCTCCAGAAAAAGAGCTAAATAAAATGGAAGCAAGCAAGTTATCAGAAACAGAGTATAAAATAATGGTTTTTAAGAATGCTCAACAGCATGAAAAGGCACATAGAAACCATGAAAAACAGTCAGAAATGAAGAATGACATAGCTGAAATAAAGAATGTACTAGAAGGAATACACAGTAGGTTAGTGAAGGCAGAGATGTGAATCATCAAATTAGAAGACAAGGTAGAAAAAAAATCACTGAATCAGCAGCAAAAAGAAAACATAATAAAAAATTATTATTATAATATTTATTATTATTATTATTTTAAATTATAATAAAAAGTTATTATTATAATCACTGGTGTGGCTCAGTGATTGAGCATCAGCCAGGAGGTCATGAACCAGGAGGTCATGGTTGCCTTCCCAGTCAAGGCACATGCCCAGGTTTCAGGCTTGATGGCCAATGATGATTCTCTCTCATCAATGATGTTTCTATCTCTCTCTCCCTCTCCCTTCCTTTCTTTGAAATAAATAAAAACATATTTTTTAAAATCATGATGATAGTTTAAGGGATCATTAGGACAATATGAAATGTAACAACATCTCATTATCAGGGTACTAGGGGCGAGGGAGGGGAGAAAGTGAGCAAGAGAAGCTGTTTGAATAAGTAATGACAGAAAATGTCCCTAATCTGATGAAGGAAAAAGTTATGCAAGTTCAGTAAGCACAGAGAGTCCCAATCAAAATGAACCCAACGAGACCCATATCAAGGCACATCATCTTATCTAATAAAACAGAAACATGCAAATTGACCGTCACTTTGCTACACTCACAAGCCACACCCATTAGCCAATCAGAGTGACTATATGCAAATTAACCCAACCAAGATGGCGGCTGGCAGCTACGGAGCTGGAGCAAGCAGGAGGCTTGGTTGCCCCGGCAATGGAGGAAACCAAGCTTCCTGCCAGCCCTGGCCAGCTGTCGGCTCGGCTCAAGGCAATAAAGTTTCAATTATAGAACTAATAAAAGAGAAACATGGTAATTAGCGTACGACCGCTACCCTT
>NW_005871196.1:2361487-2367329 GCF_000147115.1 Myotis lucifugus
GGGTCCAGGGCAACCCGCCAGTCCTGGTCTGCCAGCAGGAGCACGGTGGGGGGCGATCAGGCGGGTTGGGGCGTGAGTGCGGGCGAACGCAGCAGCTGCCTCCCCAGCCCTAGTCTGCCGGGGGGAGCGGGTTGGGGGCCTCTGCCTCCCCAGCCTTAGTCTGCTGGCAGCAGCGGGTCTGGGGGGCATGACTGCAGGCAGAAGCCGAAGCCGCCAGGCCAGCCCCGGTCTGCTGGTGGGAGAGCCGGTTGGGGTCTTGGCCAGTAGGGGACAGCTGCGGTCATGCCCCGCCAGCCCTGGGTTGGGTCACCCGCCATCCAGGTCACAGATAGCAGGCCTGGATGGCGGAGGGGCAGGCACAATGGCGCTGCCCCATCCTGCCGGCAGTATGCAAATTAGCCGCCATCTTTGTTGGCGGTTAACTGCCATCTTAGTTGGCAGTTAATTTGCATATTGCCCGTGATTAGCCAATGGAAAGGGTAGCGGTCGTACGCCAATTACCATGTTTCTCTTTTATTAGTGTAGATATTTTTAGTGATTTCGGAGAGGAAGGGAGAGGAAAAGAGAGGTAGAAACATCAATGATGAGAGCGAATCATTGATCAGCTGCCTCCTGTACAATCCAGGGATCAAGCCCGCACCCGGGAATATGCCCTGACCAGGAATCGAAACATGACCTTCTGGGTCATAGCTCAATGTTCAACCACTGAACCACCACAGCCGGGCCAAAATAAGTCTTAATAACTTCTGAAATCATATCTGACATCTTCTCAGATCACAATAACATGAAACTAGAAATCGACTACAAAAAAAAAACACTTCAAAACATTAAAACTCATGAAGACTAAATAGCATGTTATTAAGCAATGAATGGGTTTCTTTGAAAAGATAAGATTGATTAACCTTTAGCCAGACTCATAAAGAAACAAATAAATAAAATCAGAAATAAAAGGATAGAAGGAACAACTGACACCATAGAAATACAAAGGATTGTAAGAAAATGCCAACAAGCTGGATAACCTGGATGAAATGGAAAAATTCCTAGAAAAATACAATCTTCCAAAACTGAATCAGGAAGAACCAGAAAACCTGAATAGGCCAATGACAACTGATGAAATTGAAGCAGTAATATAAAAACCTCTCAGAAAACAAAAGTCCTGGACTGGATAAATTTACAGCCAAGCTGTACCAAACATTCAAAGAACTAACACCTATCCTCCTCAAACTATTCCAGAAAATTCAAGAGGAGAGAAGACTTCCAAGCTCTTTTTATGAAGCCAGCATTATCCTAACTCCAAAGCAAGATAAAGGCACTTCAAAGAAAGAAAATTATAGGCCAATATCCCTGATGAACATAGATACTAAAATCCTCAAAAAAAATCAGCAAATCAGATCCAGCAATACATTAAAAAGATTACACATCACGACCAAGTGGGTTTTATTCTGGGGATGCAGGGCTGGTACAATATTCGCAAATCAATGAATGTGATATATCACATAAACAAAATGAAGGTTAAAAATCACATGATCATATGAATAGAAGCAGAAAAGGCATTTGACAAAATCCAGCACACATTTCTTATAAAAATTCTCAGCAAAGTGGGAATAGAGGAATAAAGGCCATATATGACAAAACTATAGCCAACATCATACTCAATGGGCAAAACTAAAAGTGTTTCCCTTAATTTCAGGAACAAGACAGATGTCCACTTTCACCACTCTTATTCAACATAGTAATGGAAGTCCTAGCCACAGCAATCAGACAAGAAGAAGAAATAAAATGCATCCAAATTGGAAAGGAGAAAGTGAAACTGACATTATTCACCTAAAACATGATATTTTACACAGAAAACCCTAAAGACTCCACCAAAAAAACTGCTGGATTTAATAAATGAATTCAGCAAAGTAGCAGGATACAAAATTAACATCCAGAAATTGATGGAATTTTTATTCACCAATAATGAACTCTCAGAAAGAGAAACTAAATATATATATATTAGAGGTCCAGTGCACAAAATTCGTGCATTAGGAGGGGAGCCCTCAGTCCAGCCTGCACCCTCTCCAATCTGGGACGCCTCGGGGGATGTCAGACTGCCGGTTTAGGCCTGATCCCACAGGAAGGAACAACTGACACCATAGAAATACAAAGGATTTCTATGGTGTCAGTTGTCAGCAGTCGGACATCCCTCTCACAATCCGGGATTGCTGGCTCCCAACCGCTCGCCTGCCTACCTGCTTGCCTGATTGCCCCTAACCACTTCTGCCTGCCAGCCTGATCACCCCCTAACCACTCCCCTGCCAGCCTGATCAACACCTAACTGCTCCCCTACCAGCCTGATAACCCCCAACTGCCCCCCCCCCGCCGTCTTGGTCACCCAACTGCCCTCCCCTGCCGGCCTGGTCATCCCTAACAGCCCTCCCCTGCAGGCCTGTTCGCCCCTAACTGCCCTCCCCTGCAGGCCTGGTCACCCTTAACTGCCCTCCCCTGCCGGCCTGTTCACCCCCAACTGCCCTCCCCTGCAGGCCTGGTCGCCCTTAACTGCCCTCCCCTGCCGGCCTGTTCACCCCCAACTGCCCTCCCCTGCAGGCCTGGTCGCCCTTAACTGCCCTCCCCTGCCGACGATCTTGTGGCGTCCATCTTGTGACCACATGCAGGCGGCCATCTTGTGTGAGGGTGTGATGGTCAGTTTGCATATTACCTCTTTATTATATAGGATATATCCCATTTACTATTACAACAACAACAAAAAGATACTTAGGAACAAAATTAACCAAGAAGGTAAAACACCTGTACTCAGAAAACTATAGGACATTAAAAAAATAAATAGAGAAAGAAACAAGCAAGTGGAAGCATATACTGTGTTCATGGATTGGAAGAATTAGCATCATTAAAATGTCCATACTACCCAAAGCAATCTATAGATTTAACACAATTCTCATTAAAACACCAACAGCATATTTCACAGACCTAGAACAAATATTACAAAAAATTTATATGGAATTTTAAAAAGACCCCAAATAGCCTTTGTGGGCCTCAGTTTCCTTACCTGTAAATGGTGATAATAATTCTCACTTCCTAGATTTACCATGAGGAACATGTAAAGTGCTTTAGAAGGCACTGAATCGTACATACAGTGTGAGCCACAGAAATAAATGCACACCTTCAGAACTCCTAGTTTGCCTGCTTCTGACAGATTGTTCCATAGGGCATCAATAGGACCACATCAGGAGGACCTCCTAAACTGTTTGGCCATAAATTGTTCTTTTAAGAATATTTGTATTGGCCCTGGCAGGTTTGATGCAGTGGATAGAGCATCAGCCTGTGTACTGAAAGTTCCCTGGTTCGATTCCCAGTTCAGGGCACATGCCTGGGTTGTGGTCTCAATCCCCAGTGGGGGGCGTGTAGGAGGCAGCTGATCAATGATTCTTTCTCATATATAATATACATATTATATATCCATATAAAAAGAATATTTGTATTATATACTTGAAAATTGCTATAAATATAGAGCTTTAATGGTCTCACCATAACAAAATGGTAATTGTGTGAGGTAAAGAATGTGTTAACTCACCTTATTGTGGTAACCATTTTGCAATATATATGTACACCATGCTGTCACATGGTACACTTGAATCTTACACAATGTTATATGTCCATTATCTCTCAGTAAAGCTGAGAAAAATATTTTAACAGAAATAAAGCCATGAAGCACATTGAAAATCAGCCAAAGTGGGTGGACCTTTCAATCTTCCTGATCAAGACAGGCTTTTTAAGGTCAAGTGCTGGCCTCGGTGAGCTGGTGCTGCCTGGACGACTGTGCTTATTCTGCTGAAGCCTTCAGTAGCGGATGTGTTTGAAGAGCCATGAACGTAGCCGTGATGGAGGGGAACTGCTTACTCTCTTCTGGCCTTCGTTGTTCTGATTCAAAGAATTTTCCCTGTATGGGCATCGAGCCTGCGTGCCCTGTTTGGTAGCTCTGGGTATTTCTAAAGGAAGCTCTAAAATGAGATGATGTTCGTCCACTTCAAACCAGAGACTTGGCTTCCTAAGTCTGTTTCTTCCCCTGAAATGAAGCAGCTTACTGACTTAAATGAGACACTGTATAGCACAGTGCTTTGCAAACTGGGAATAATAAGCCATCGGAAGAAAACACACAAGAGGAGACCTGAGGTCCCAAACACTAGAACTGCAGGATCAATTTTCTTGTCTAAAGCAAGGCTTAATGAAAACTTTCCTAAAACTCAGAGGAAAAGGAATATTCTGGTTTTGAACTTCACAGATTTCTCTCCCCAATATCTCTTACTCTTTTTGTTCTTAAACTCAATTTTTTCTTTCTATGTTGGTTCAGCACTTCAGCCTGTGTTTCTGTGTTTTAATCATTTCCCCCACCCTTCCTCCTCTTCTCTTTGCCCCTCTGGGCATTTCCAGGCACCAGGTGGGCATTTTTCTTCTGCCCTGTGAGATGGGGGAGCATCTTTCTCAGAGGAAGCAGAAGGGGAAGGCAGTGGCAGGTCTGTCCAGGCTCTCTTGCTAATTCCATCTCTTAATGATACCAGAGAGGACACTGACATTTTCTAGGAAATCTTGTCTTCTTTCATTTATTGAGCATCCCAGTGTGTGACACTGTGCTAAGTCTTTTGCCTTCAGTCTTGCTTAAATCCTTACAACAGTCTTGGAGAGAAGACTTTATCTATTTCACAGATCAGAAAGCTAAAAGTCTAAGTAAGAACATATGTGACTTGTTCAAAGTCACAAGCTAATTAATGACAGAGGTGGGATTCAAATTCAGGTGCATGCAACATGGAAGCCTTTACGCCACTGGACTGCTCTGCCCCCTGTCCTGCTAAAACATTTACATGTCCTGGAGCAAATCAGACCCCAGTAAGCAGGCTGTCGTCCACCCACCTGAAACACTTTTTCTATCTCAAGAAAACCCTGGCTAACTCCTGCCTGCCCTTCAAGACTCAGTTCGGAGGATGCCTTTGCTGAGAAAGCCTTGCTGACATCCCCAGGCTGCCTGCAAGGCCCTCTAGGTTCCCACAGCCCTAACACATTTTTATATTTCAATTGTTGGTTTACTTCTGGGTCACCCTCACCACAATGTGAGCAGCATGCATTCCCAGTGCCTACCTGGTGCCTTACACTAGAACATAGTTGACCCTCAGTATTTGTCTGTTGAATTAATAACTGGATTAACATATAATCTTATATAATAAAACCCTAATATGCAAATTGACCAAACAATGGAACAACGGGTCGCTATGATACACACTGACCACCAGGGGGCAGACGCTCAATGCAGGAGCTGCCCCCTGGTGGTCAGTGTGCCCCCACAGGGGAGCACTGCTCAGCCAGAAGCCGGGCTCACAGCTGGTGAGCACAGCGGTGGTGGCGGGAGCCTCTTCCGCATCTGCTGCAGGTGGGCAGTAAGGAGTGAGGGGTCCCAGACTGTGAGAGCCCAAGACTGCAAGAGGAATGTCTGACTGCCAGCAGGCGGACATCCCCCAAGTGGTTCCAGACTGCGAGAGGGCGCAGGCTGGGCTGAGGGACCCCTCCCAGTGCACGATTTTTGTGCACCAGCCCTCTAGTGAATACATAAACAGTAACAAAAGCTACAACCAAAACAACCCAACCCTGTTTCTTACAGTAAACCTTCAATTTCACAGACCCTGATTTAACAAACTTCAGATCTAATGATCCTTCTGCCCTGTCCACAGCTCTCACGACATACTTATCACCTGTTCTCTCCATTGCGCCTATTGCCAAGAACTGCTTATCAAAAATTAAAAACAATATTATCGTTATTGTTCACTGTGATTTTTAGGAGATATAAACACAAATG
>NW_005871196.1:2367429-2373285 GCF_000147115.1 Myotis lucifugus
CCTGAGCCTATAACAACAAAACACAAGATGAAGAACCCTAGCCCGGCTGGTGTGGCTCAATGGTTGAGCGTTGACCTCTGAACCAGGTGGTCACCATTCAATTTCTAGTCAGGGCACATGCCTGGGTTGTGGGCTCGATCCCCAGTGGGGGGCGTGCAGGAGGCAGCTAAAAAATTGTACTAATTTTGCTAACATAAGTAAATATTACATATCTGCAACTACCTACATATTTAAATCCAGGAGTCACCACTAAAACAGAGAATTATTAGCATGTGATCACACCTCATAGCCTGGTAATTGGTTCTGTTGTCGCATGGCCTGACTTTCTGCAGCAGTTTTAACACACGCTGGCTGATGTTCCCACTGGCACTAAGCCCCGCCCCAGGCATGGGCATTTGTTTACTCTCAGTGACAGGTGAATGCATGCATTTACTAGACTAATTCAGTATAAATTTCAAATTACTGTAATATATATAGAAAACTTCTGTGAAATTACACTTTTTGTACATACTTAGTTTTAATCACACAAAGGTGTCTACATAAGCAAAAACAAGTAAACTAACTAGTTTGTCCATTTTTTAACATGCGCATTCAGAAAACCTACCTTATTATGTAACGGACTTTCAGCTTTAAAGGACACCTCCTCGCCGGAATTAGTCCTTTATATTGAGACTTGTACCCTTATCCAAATCAATGCTACCAATCAATTAGCATTAAATCAATTCAACAAAGTTTTCTTGAGCTGTGAGGTGGTGTAGCAGAGTGCTACCACTTTGCATCAAAATATCCAAGAAGCAAGGACCCTGGGCACTGATTTTTGTCTGTAAAAGGGATATAATAATCATACCTTTATCACAGGATTGCCATGGGGTCAATAGCAGAATGGGTATGAAAGGACTTCTGAAACTGCAAAATGATATGCAAATGATAGTGGTCATTATTTATTGTTATTATGATGTACAAGTCACTGTGCCAGGCCCCAAAGGAAGACTTAATGGCAAGTTAACTACTGCCCACAGGACACCTGAGACATAACAGGCTTCGAAGACAAAGGACTTCGCAGTAAGGCAGAAAATAATAAAGGTTCAAAGACCTAGAGGGGCTCAAAGGAGGGAAAGATCTGGGGCCAGTGGTCTTGATAGTCCATTCGTCTAAAACTGTAGGAGCTCAGAAGAAAGATTAATGAGAAGGTCCCCACACTCAAGCCATTTATACAGTGTCATAAAATGTGTGGCTTTTGAAACTAGTGCTGTGAAATATGTGGTGTTTGAACCTAGAGAGTGTTTCCAGTGTGTGCTCAGTGAAGGCATCAGAGACCAGGGCTGGAGCTTAAAGTGTGGGTTGGACTCAGGGGAGGGGAGAGGAGGAAAGGCCTTCCTTACAGGGAGGGGATGTAGACAGAGGAGGACTGAGCTTGGAGGTTCTGGGGGAGGATGGAGGAGAGCAGAGAGGCCCTGCATGCTCCCTTGTCCTTATTCCATGGCACCAGGCAGGGCATCAAAATCGTCAGAAGCTCCAGGGCTGGATCAGTAACCATCCAGCTCTATGGGGACAGCAGCTCCAAGGGGATATTTTGGGAGAGCCCTTGGTGATAGTATTTGGATGATTCTTTAGCAGTTAGGAAAAGAAATCATAATAGCCCATATGGAACAATCATTCATGGATTTTTAACCCTGTCTGCATCTATAGCAGCGGTTCTCAACCTGTGGGTCGCGACCCCTTTGGCAGTCGAACAACCCTTTCACAGGGGTTGCCTAAGACCATCGTAAAACACATATATAATTACATATTGTTTTTGTGATTAATCACTATGCTTTAATTATGTTCAATTTGTAACAATGAAATTGGGGGTCACCACAACATGAAGAACTGTATTAAAGGGTTGCGGCATTAGGAAGGTTGAGAACCACTGATCTATAGGCAAAAATCCTAAGAACAAACCATCTTACAGAAATGTTCTATAATACAAAACTGTTTCCACAGGCTTTTAGATGGTTGATAGAAAAAAATTTTATATAAAAAGCAACCCTAAAAAAACCCAAAAGTATAGATACAGAGGTAGATGGTGCCTAGAGCTGGGAAGGACTGTAAATCGGCACAAGGGAAACCTTTAGGGGATGGAAGTGTTTGAAATTCACCTTACAATGTGAGTTTTATGGTACATATATTATGGTCATTAAAAAAATGTTTAAACTATATAAATGCTTCCTCCAGTCCTTACAAATAAAATATTATCCTATCTAATAAAGAGGGAATATGCTAATTGACCCTCGCACCATCACAAAGATGGCGGTGCCCACAGCCACAAGATGGGGGCACCCAGCCACCCAGGGCCAGCCCGAGGCACAGGCAAGCCTCAGATGGCGGCTGCCCAGCCACCCAGGGTCACCTGAGGCTCAGGTAACCAGGGCCAGCTGAGGCTTGCGCTGCCGGGGTGTGATGTGGCTTGTGATGGGGTGTCGCCTTCCCCTGATCGCCGGGTCGCTTCCTGCCCCTGAGGGCTCTCGGACGATGAGAGGGGGCAGGCCGGGCTGAGGGACCTCCCCTCTAGTGCATGAGTTATCATGCACTGGGCCTCTAGTTCTTTATAAAGAAAGGTATTACAAGAACAGAAATGAGAACGGGAGGCTCAAAAACCATGTCATATGAGAAATGTTTTAAGAACCTGAGGATGTTCAGCAGGAAAGGTGAAGAGAAAAGAGGGGAGAAAACCTGGAGGTGGAGGTGGGGAGACTGGTTGTCTGGAGAAAGGGATTAGAGGTACTCTGTAACTCCCAGAAAGCTGAACTAGCTAAAACGGGTGAAGATTACCATTTACTCTGAGAAGTAGGGAGCCACCCTACACTGGAAAGGTTCAAACCTGGGCTAGATTTCTGTTATTGGGCATTGCAGGGTTTTAAACAATGGATGAGGGCATAGAGTATAAGGACTTGAAGGCCCTTTTTCACCCTAAGTGTATATGGTTATACTAGCAGCCCAGTGCACGAATTTGTGCACACTGAAAGGAAATTAATTAGAAGAAATATTTTAATATTGCTATTCGCCCTTTCTCTATAATAGAAGTGTCAACCAAATTTTCAATCAACAATGACAGATCAAAACACAAATGTGCAATTGGCGCCAGTGAGAGCTTTATATATATCGCCCATGCGCGAGTCAACTTAGCCTTTTATAGATATAGAATAAACTTGCTTAATTAGACCTGCTTTCTGATTTAGCTAAGCTTTTTCCAGCCCTGTGAAGCACCCCAACTTCTCTTTCAGGTAATTGTCAGCAACACCGCAGTAAATATCAACACGAAGCAGATTATTATAGTAGATCATGCAGGGAGAACAAAGGGTAAAAAAACTGTAGCAGTGTTTGACTATATTCTGCGGTGAGAAAACCTGAAGTCATTTTTAAGGTCCACCGTTTCTCACTTCTTTTCAGTCAGGTCAAGTTTCTAAGCTTTCTAAGTCTCCATTTTCTGACTAATGAAAAGAAAATAGGATTCCACCGAGTCTCCTATCGACCTACTTCAGGACTTCTGTAAGGATCAAAAGAGATGAGGCATGGGAAAACACTTCACAGACATTTGGTAAAATGTTTCCACCTGGCTATAAAGCAAGTTGTGTTTCTGGGCTTAAGAAACTGCAAGGAGGCTAGTCACTAGGGAGAGGAAGCTGGGTATTGCTACATGACGTCATTACCTGACACCCACAGCCACTGTTTCAGGGCTGGGCTGGGCTGGTCTGTGGGCCACATTTTGCACCATAGAGTCTCAGCAGCGTCGGCTGCGATTTGGTGGGGTGCCGCTCCGGGTTGGTGGTGGGACCTGTGTCCCACTTTGGGGACGCCGAGTATTGCTTTGTGGGCACCAGGTCAGCAGTGCTGTTTGTTAATGGCCAGTGCGTGTCACGGCAGCTCCTGCATTGAGTGTCTGCCCCCTGGTGGTCAGTGTGCATCATAGTGAATGGTTGGGTGGTCGGACACTTAGCATATTAGCCTTTTATATATATAGATAAATTTGGTAAAAATGTGGGCTTGCCCCATAAATTATAAGAACTGAGTTAACACACCAGACTTTTGCCCCTTTTCTTCCCAAAAAGCCTGACTACAAAATTCAGCAACTAAAAGGAGGAACTGGATGCCAGCAGTTAATGCTACCTTCTTTTCCCCAGTGTTTTATTTCTTTACAGTACCTAGAGGTTGAGGCTCAGTTCTGTTGTATCTTTGAGGCTTAAAGGACTTAAGTTCTATCCTTGGCTTGGCAAACAGAAGCTTCATCAGTAGAACTCTGAGCTCCCTTTCTAGTTTTACTTCAATGTTCCCCCCCACAGGCCATTTGTTCCAGACAAACTGGCCAACTTTAGAGCCCCCAAACACCTTTCACATTTTCCATTCTGCATCTTTTTTTAATATATATTTTTATTGATTTCAGAGAGGAAGGGAGAGGGAGAGAGAGAGAGAAACATCAATGATGAGAAAGAATCATAAATAGGCTGCCTCCTGCACAGCCTATCAGCCTGCAACCCGGGCATGTGCCCTGACTGGGAATCAAACCATGATCTCCTAGTTCATAGGTCCACGCTCAACCACTGAGCCACACCGGTGGGCTCTGCATCTTTCTTTAGATCACTCGCCTTGCATGAATGCCCTGCTCTGATCCTCACACTTGCCTAAGCCCCAAGCTACCCACAGCCCTAGGTCCAGTTGCTTCCTGCTACTACCCCACAGGTGAGATGGTTGTAGAGGTGTGCCATGGAGTGTCTCACTGGGGACTGTGCACAAGAAAAGGCCAAAGCTGGCCAGTGGGAGGCCCAGGGGCGGACAGAGAAGTGGGAACTGGGAACCCCAAATAGGTCAAAGCCATGGGGATGTTGCCTTTGGGATTAGGAGACCCAAACAGAACATTGATCCCAGTTGGCTTTTTTTCCCCAAAGTTTTAATTTATATATTTTATATGTAATATTTTAAGTCAATCCTCAAACAGACTAAGATTATATTATCACTGTTTAAGTAGTTTTCTTAATTTTTGGCAAGCTGGGGGGGGGAGTGGTTAATTATTATTTCTCAGTCCAAGTATTTTAGAAATCAGTTTATTGATTAAGCATTCCCTAAAAGGTAGCCTCTTGGCCTTGGAAGGTTTCTATTTTCGAACTTAACAGTATAAATTGAAAATGACGAGATCAGATCCGGGGAGTTTTCACAATTAAAAATGTTATTTAAAAAATCAGTTTAGAGAGAAACCAAGATGGAGGCATAGGTAAACACCGGAGATTGCTGCCTCGCACAACCACTTCAAAAATACAACTAAAAGACGGAACGAACATCACCCAGAACCACAGGAAGGCTGGCTGAGTGGAAATTCTACAACTAGAAGGAAAGAGAAAAGCATACTGAGACTCAGAGGAGGCGCAGTGCGGAAGTAAAATACTAAGGTGCAGAGGTGCATGCGGAGCAGGCTGGCGGCTGAGGGTGCGGTTGTCGTTTTCAAGCAGGAGGGAGTCTCAGGCTCTGAGCTCCAGTTCCGGGAAAGTCTCTAGGGACCCAGACTCATATGGGAGAAGCAGGACTGTCTGGCAGTGGTCGGAACTCGAGGGCAACTTTCTCTCCAAGGGGCTTGCAGCGAGTACCCGGACATTGAGAAGCAAAGCCTCTGAGGGCAGGACTGAGAGCAGCCATAACTGCTAGCCCCACCTTGTTGATCCCGTGGGACCCACCCTGCCCAAGCCCTGAAGGGAGGCTTTTGCTGGAAAGCCTCAGGCAAAGGCTAGATTAGCACCTCCCTAGAGATCCAGGAGCCAGAGAAGCCCAGAGGTCAGAGTGGGACCATCCAGTTTGCAGCTCTAGTGGAAACAAAAAGGACACACTCAG
>NW_005871196.1:2374098-2375853 GCF_000147115.1 Myotis lucifugus
GAAAGAAATAGCTTAAAGTCAGAAGTCCAGAGACCCCAACAAAAGGAATCCCAAAGAGGCCACGCAAGACACATCATAATTAAAATGCCAAGAGCAAAAAGACAAAGAGAGAATCTTAAAAGCAGCAAGAGAAAGAAAGTCAGTTCCTACAAGGGGAGTACCCATACGAATGTCAGCTGATTTTCTCAACAGAAACTTTGCAGGCTAGAAGGGAGTGGCAAAGAAATATTCAGTGATGAATGCCAAGAACCCTATAACCAAGATTACTTTATCCAGCAAAGCTATCATTCAGAATTGAAGGTCAGCTAAAGAGCTTCACAGATAAGAAAAAGCTAAAGGAGTTCATCACCACCAAACCAGTATTATATGAAATGCTGAAAGGTATCCTCTAAGAAGAGGAAGAAGAAGAATAAGGTAAAGATACAAATTTTGAACAACAAATACACATCTATCAACAAATGAATCTGAAAATCAAGTGAATAATCTGATGAACAGAATGAACTGGTGATTATAATAGAATCAGGGGCATAGAAAGGGAGTGGACTGACTATTCTTGGGGGGGAAAGGGGTGTGGGGGATGCGGGAAGAGACTGGACAAAAATCGTGCACCTATGGATGAGGACAGTGGGTGGGGAGTGAGGGAGGAGGGTGGGGTGGGAACTGAGTGGAGGGGAGTTATGGGGGGGGGAAAAAGGAACAAATGTAATAATCTGAACAATAAAGATTTAATTAAAAAAATAAAAATAAAATAAAATAAAAAATCAGTTTATATTTGTCATAAGCATTAATCTATGGTCTATCTATAAACTTTGCCTTCTTATTTTAAGATACCGCTTTATAAAGACATGTTAGGCACAAAGCCCATGTACAATAAATATCTAATAAACTGAAGAAAATTGATCCATGCCATTCCTAAAAACCAAACCCACTATTGCTTTCCAGCCTTTGGTGACATGATTAAATAGCTTATCATATTTAAGTTGATTATGTCCTTAAAAAATACAGTTGTATCATTTGGAGGAGAGACTGCATCAATTTCAGGTCCAATTCCTGGAAATTTCTCCGTAATCAACATGTGATAACCAAGGTCCATGAATTGTCTTTTCTCATCTCACCTCCAATATTGTTCGTCCACACAGAGGTAGGTTTTGTAGAGGAGTAGATTAAAAACAGCAGCATCAATCTTTTCACGGAGTCAGGGAAGCTCAGACAATGTGTGCTCTTGCACGCCTCACACTGAGGATCGAGCCCACAACCTGGACATGTGCCCTTGGCCGGACTTGAACCCAGGACCTTTCAATCCCCAGGCTGATGCTTTATCCACTGAGCCAAACTGGATAGGGCTTGGCTGTGCTTTTTAAATCGCTGATTAACCCGTACTTGTCATCTTGATTTTTTTAAAAAATATTTTTATTGGTTTCAGAGAGGAAGCAGGAGGGAGAGAGAGATAGAAACATCAATGATGGGAGAGAATCATTGATTGGCTGCCTCCTGCACGCCCCACACTGGGGATCAAGCCCGCAACCAGAGCATGTGCCCTGACTGGGAATCAAACCATTACCTCCTGGTTCATAGGTTGATGCTCAACCACTGAACCGCGTCAGTTGGGCTACTTGTCATCTTTAAAAGGAAAAAACTGACTTCTGGCTCCAATTATATAAATGGCTTGATAAGAAGCTTCCACCAGAGGAACCCATCTTTAAAGAAAAAGATTTCCCCTCCAATTGTAGTGATAGCATTGACACTCAAACTGGG
>NW_005871196.1:2375953-2382361 GCF_000147115.1 Myotis lucifugus
GCTCATTCTATGAGCCAGCATCACCCTAATACCAAAACCAGGTAAAGACAACACAATGAAAGAGAATTACAGGCCAATATCCCTCGTGAACATAGATGACAAAATCCTCAACAAAATCTTAGCAAATCGGATCCAGCCGTACATCAGAAAGATCATACACCATGACCAAGTAGGATTTATCCCAGGGATGCAAGGATGGTACAATATCCGCAAATCAATAAACGTGATACACCACATAAACAAATTGAAAGAAAAAAACCACATGGTCATATCAATTGATGCAGAAAAAGCATTTGACAAAATCCAACACCTATTTTTGATAAAAACTCTCAGCAAGGTGGGAGTAGAAGGATCATACCTCAACATAATAAAAGCCATATATGACAGGCCCACAGCCAACATCATACTCAATGGACAAAAACTAACACCACTTCCCCTAAGAACAGGAACAAGACAGGGATGCCCACTCTCACCACTCCTGTTCAACATAGTACTGGAAGTATTAGCCATTGCAATTAGGCAAGAAGAAGAAATAAAAGGCATCCAAATTGGAAAAGAGGAAGTAAAACTGTCCTTATTTGCAGACGACATGATATTATACATACAAAACCCTAGAGACTCCATCAAAAAGCTACTAGACTTAATACATGAATTTGGCAATGTAGCAGGATACAAAATTAACCCCAAGAAATCTGAGGCATTTCTATACACCAATAGTGAACTTTCAGAAAGAGAGACTAAAAAAACAGTCCCATTTACCATCGCACCAAAAAAATTAAGCTACCTAGGAATAAACTTAACTAAAGAGGTAAAAGACCTCTACTCAGAAAACTACAGGACATTGAAAAAAGAGATAGAGGAAGACATAAACAGATGGAAGAACATACCGTGTTCATGGATTGGTAGAATCAACATCATTAAAATGTCCATACTACCCAAAGCAATCTATAAATTCAACGCACTTCCCATTAAAATACCAATGGCAGACTTCACAGATCTAGAATGAACTCTCCAAAAATTCATCTGGAATAAAAAAAGACCCTGAATAGCTGCAGCAATCCTGAGAAAGAACAAAGTAGGTGGGCTCTCAATACCAGATATCAAGATGTATTACAAAGCCACTGTTCTCAAAACTGCCTGGTACTGGCACAAAAACAGGCATATAGATCAATGGAATAGAATAGAGAGCCTAGAAATCGGCCCGAACCAATATGCTCAATTAATTTTTGACAAAGGAGGCAAGAACATACAATGGAACCAAGATAGTCTCTTCAATAAATGGTGTTGGGAAAATTGGACAGATATATGCAAGAAAATGAAACTAGACCACCAACTTACACCATACACAAAAATAAACTCAAAATGGATAAAGGACTTAAATGTACGACAGGAAACCATAAAAATTCTAGAAGAATCCAAAGGCAACAAAATCTCAGACATATGCCAAAGCAATTTCTTCACTGATACAGCTCCTAGGGCACTTGAAACTAAAGAGAAAATGAACAAATGGGACTACATCAAAATAAAATGCTTCTGCACAGCAAAAGAAACCATCGACAAAACAACGAGAAAACCCACTGCGTGGGAAAACATATTTGCCAATGTCATATCTGATAAGGGCCTAATCTCCAAAATTTATAGGGAACTCATACAACTTAACAAAAGGAAGATAAACAATCCAATCAAAAAATGGGCAAAGGACCTAAATAGACGCCTTTCAAAAGAGGACATTCAGAAAGCCAAGAGACATATGAAAACATGCTCAGTCACTAATCATCTGAGAGATGCAAATCAAAACAACAATGAGGTACCATCTCACACCTGTCAGAATGGCTATCATCAACAAATCAACAAACGACAAGTGATGGAGAGGATGTGGAGAAAAAGGAACACTCGTGCACTGCTGGTGGGAATGCAGACTGGTGCAGCCACTATGGAAGACAGTATGGAGTTTCCTCAAAAAACTGGAAATGGAACTCCCATTTGACCCTGTGATCCCACTTCTAGGAATATATCCCAAGAAACCAGAAACACCAATCAGAAAGGATATATGCACCCATATGTTCATAGCAGCACAATTCACCATAGCTAAGATCTGGAAACAGCCTAAGTGCCCATCAGTAGATGAATGGATTAGAAAACTGTGGTACATCTACACTATGGAATACTATGCTGCTGTAAAAAAGAAGGAACTCTTACCATTTGCAACGGCATGGATGGAACTGGAGAGCATTATGCTAAGTGAAATAAGCCAGTCAATGAAGGAAAAATACCACATGATCTCACTTATTCATTGATAATAGAGACCATTATAAACTTTTGAACAATAATAGATACAGAGGCAGAGCTGCCTCAAACAGATTGTCAAACTGCAGTGGGAAGGCCGGGGAGGGTTGGGGGGCAGGAGGGAGGGGGGTAAGAGATCAACCGAAGGACTTGTATGCATGCATATAAGCATAACCAATGGACATAAGACACTGGCAGGTAGGG
The DNA here is from genome assembly GCF_000147115.1 of Myotis lucifugus. Classification (NCBI taxonomy): domain Eukaryota; kingdom Metazoa; phylum Chordata; class Mammalia; order Chiroptera; family Vespertilionidae; genus Myotis; species Myotis lucifugus. The sequence continues at coordinate 2,378,444 of NW_005871196.1, forward strand.
GAGGCCAGGGGATTGTCAAGGGTGGGGGAAAAAAAGGACACATATGTAATACCCTTTGTAATACTTTAAGCAATAAAAAATAAAAAAATAAAATGGCTTCTTAGAAAAGACATAATAAAAAAGAAGTTGAGAAATTGATAAACCAGTATCTTCAGACCAATTAAATCAGAATCTATGAGGAGTGGGATCCAAGAAACTATCTACCATACATCCAATATTGAGAACCACTGACCTACACCAACCAGTTATTCATTGGGGCAATTGAGTACCGAAAAAGAGAAATAATCTGTTAAGATGACCAAACTAGACAGAAATAGAGTCCTTCATGACTGCTATTCCAACATGTTTTCACTATGCCATGATATCTTTTTCAACTTTTGTTCTACAATTTTATTATGCTTTATTATTCAATTCAGTACATGTTTTTAAACCAATCTTTATCCTGATGGCTTGAGTAAAAGTTGAAAATGTACTAAGTGCACATGGTTTTGCAAAATTCAAATATAAGAAGTATATTATGAAAACTAAGTTTCTATTTCTCAACCCTGACTCCAGTCTCCCAGTCACCAACCCCCCTTCCCCAGACACAGGCTCTGTGCCAAGTGCCTGAATACCCATCCAACAAAATTCTGTGCCTCCTTCTATGGCTTTTAAATAATGAAGGTGTTTGATGATTAAGCAGAAAAGGATAGTGCTCAAATTAGGGCTCCTAAAGTTTTTACTTCTAGCTCCATTGTATCTTTCTTAAGGTTTGGTAACAAGTACATGCCCTTCTCCAGGAGTGAAAATAATGTCATTTTGAACAACACTGCAATTATACTTTCATTTTATACCCAACCTGCCAATACCGGAAATGTCCCAACTATAAAATAAGACCACAACAGGCTGTCTCATTGTTCTGTTATAAGGCAGCAGTATGGTAAGTTACCTAGCACTTCACAGAACAATCAGCTTATCAGAGAAGGAAAACGGCTTATCACAGATTTCCTTTAAAAAAACTTTTGCTTTAAAAGCAAATTGTTTTAAGCAAAAATTGATCAAAATTCTGTATAACTGATTTATTTGGTAAACTGTAAAAGGCATGGTGGTCTTTTAAATGCACATGTTACTAGTATCTTTGTTGGATAATTTGGATAGCTTGATTATTGATTCCTCTCTTTTGTAATGAAATTTTTTAATAGAGCATCTTTCTGCCTCCTTACCAAGATATTCCTGATGTCCCAAAGTAACCTGAAACAGTGACAGGCAATCATCTATGGAATCTTATTCTAGGCTGATGACTAATCTCCAAAATTCTGCTCCTCTTCTCCGCCCAACCCCCATTCCACTTTTGCCCTAACAGGAGAAAACCATTTTTATTTCTTTGGGAAGATAAAGTTTTAAAACTGTTCTCTTGGTATTTATTCTTACCCAGAACATGCTGACATAGAAGTGATAACAGTTAAATTTAGAAAGTTCTTTCTCAAATCAAGGAATACTCCAGCTGAGAGGAAAAACAGAGCTCTAGCTCGTTATTTCACTTTACAGAGCGGAGAATTGAAGACTAGGGCAGTTAACGGGTTTGTCCAAGGTCATGTGGGAAAATGCACTCGTTTTCCTTAATCAATAGGTATTGGATATCTACCATGTGTGCAGCATGTCCCAAGCACTGGGGTATAGCAGCACATGGGTTCTCACTGGGGACATGAGTGACTGTGTCAGGGCAAGTTCTGCCCTCTCCCACAGCCCTCAGAGGATCAGCATTCAGAGAGATAAAAATAAGACAATTTCCAGGAAGATAGAGCTTCATTTTTTTTCAGTTCCTTCTGGCAAGAATCGAAGAACATTTGGGAGAAAGCCAGGAATATGAATATGTTCTTATTCATAGCAATGATGCCACTGTCCCAGAGCCCATAGGACATGGGCCTCATGTGATTTTATAGTCTTCCTGCAGTCATGCTCCCCATTGTGAATCGAGAGAGGGGGGCTAGACATGAATATGGTACCCATAGGACATGAATGAGAAAGCCGGCCCACTCAGGATTGCAACCAAGACTTTACCTTCCCTATAGCAGTGTTGGAGCGAGTTCAGCTACAACCAGAACAGCCCAGCAATCTGACTTTCAACCAACCACTTACTTGCTTCTGAAATGTCTATTTATTTTAGCTTCATGACTTAACAGGAATAGTGTGAGGTAAGATGACATGAATCACTAAAAGCTTTTCAGATGGTGAAGTGCCAGCCTTGACAAGATAAATAAAACAAAGCATACAGACAGGCACAAGGCACAAACATGCACACATGCATATCCACACAGATACACACACACACACACACACTCACACACACACACACACACACACACACACACACACACACACTGAAGCCAAAACTTCTTACAGAAATAAAATCTGACAATAGGAAACTTCATGGAACACTGACTCTGGAATATCTCTATGAATGAGAATTAATTTTGTTCAAAAAATTCAAATAGCCCAACTGGAGGGGCTTAGTGGTGGTGTCAGCCCATGAACCAGGAGGTCATGGCTTGATTCTGGTTATGGGCTTGATCCCCAGTAGTGGGTGTGCAGGAGGCAGCCGGTCCATTGACATTTCTATCTCTCTCTCCCTCTCCCTTCCTCTCTCTGAAATCAATAAAAAAACATATTTTTTAAAAATTTCAAATAGATGTGTTACAGGATGGGAGGAGAGCTTGTCTCCCCCAGATGCTGCTGGGGGTGGAGTTCTTGCAATACCCCAAGAAAAGGAATTTTCTGAGACTTGCAAGAGACGATGCAATATGTTAGAAAACTTTATTTCCATGGAGTTACACCCCTGGGTTTCCAAAGTCCCATTTTCCTTAGTCCAGTCATAAAAGAAGAGTCGCTGGGATTTCAGTAGAGCTAAAATCAGTCAGTGTCCAGAGTTTCCTTCCCATGTTGGAGCCATGTCCAGTCCTGCATCAGTCCATAGCATGTGGGATCTGCCGGGCCACATGGCTATGAAGGAAACTCAGGCAGAAACAGAACAAGAGAGCCCCACAAGCCAAGAGGAACCTATAGCGGGGATCAACAACAAGAACCAAGAGAGTGAACCCCAAGCAAATGGTCAGGGCACAAACTTATTTGTTTAGCGGATCATGTATTCCCAAATGTTTGAGCACTTGCAGTGGCCTCGCCCATTCTAGCCAACCATCTCTATCCTCAGGTGTGATTGACAAACAAGTATCTTTTCTATGTCACCCCAACTTTACTGGGCTTGCATCTACCTTTCATTTGTCGGACCCCTTGGAAGTGCAAAGTTGCAGCTTCCTGGTGAAGCTGCCCAAATGACATGCCTATAATGTCTGGCCTTCCTCCTTTGCTCCTTTTATATTAATAACTAGATAATTACAATGATATGAGATGGATGGATCTCATCCATTATGCTAAGAAATAAGCCAGATATGAACAGACAAATACTGTGAGGTTCCACTGACATGAGGTACCTAGAGCAATCAGATCCATAGAGACAGAAAGTAGAATGATGGTGGCCAGGGGCTGGTGGAGAGGCAAATGAGCTTTTCTTTAATGGGTATAGAGCAGTGATGGCGAACCTTTTGTGCTCAGTGTGTCAGCATTTTGAAAAACCCTAACTTAACTCTGGTGCCGTGTCACATATAGAAATTTTTTGAACTTTGCAACCATAGTAAAACAAAGACTTATATTTTTGATATTTATTTTATATATTTAAATGCCATTTAACAAAGAAAAATCAACCAAAAAAAATGAGTTCGCGTGTCACCTCTGACACGCGTCATAGCTTCGCCATCACTGGTATAGAGTTTCAGTTTTGCAATATGAAAAAGTTATGGAGATTGGTTGCACAACACTGTGAATATTCTATATAATAAAAGCATATTAGGGCAAATCGACCAAACAGCAGAACGACCAGTCACT
>NW_005871196.1:2382504-2405790 GCF_000147115.1 Myotis lucifugus
GACTGCAGACTTAGGCCCCCAGGGATGGGCCTAAGCTGCCAGGCAGAGATCCCCCGAGGGGTCCCAGACTGCGAAATGTCACAGGCTGGGCTGAGGGACCACTCCCCCGCCACCCCCCACCCCCGCAGTGCACAAATCTCATGCACTGAGCCTCTAGTACTTAATACAGAACTGTGCTTTTAAAAATGGTTACAATAGTAAATTTTGTTATGTGTAGTTTTTCACAATTAAAAATTTTTTGAAATATAAAAGTAATACTTGCTCTCTTTTTTTAAAAAAAAAATATTTATTGTTGAAAGTATTACATATGACCCCTTTTTCCCCCATTGACCTCTCCCAGCCCATGCCCAACCCCCACCCCAGGCCTTCACCACCCTATTGTCTGTGTTTTACATGCTCTCCATCAAGACTTTCTATCATATATGAGGTATTACAAATAAGTGTCAGGGAGGAAACACCTTTCCTTTTATGTTCATTTCTTGGGGGCCTGTGAACTAAATTGACAAAAGCCAAATTAACAAGAGATAAGACAGTGTTTATTCACATACTAGAAAGATCACAAAGAAAGGAACTCTGTTTAATAACTAAAATTAGGGGCTTATACACCTAACTTAATAGGGAAGACAGAGGAGGTGGGAAAAGTCTCCTGTGGGAGGAACAAATGAGTTTCTTTAGGAAAAACAAATGGGGTTTTAGGAGAACAAAATGGGAGATATGATAGTTTGTGATAATGTTTGGTTATGCTGGTGAGTGGTCTCCTTCCTCTTCTTTGGGGCATGAAACTCCCCTGAAGAGGCGATTTATGGTAGTTTCTCTCTAGGTCTTCTTCTTGGGAGTGAAACTGCCCAGAAGAGTGGCAATTCTGATAGCCTTACTCCCAGCAGTTTCTGCTTTTCATCAGCGAAGGTGTGTGTGGGGTGGATGGGTTGGGGGGGCGGGGGGAGGGAGGGTCAGACAAAGCCTCTTCCTGCATCTGTTGACAATCAAATGTTTTCAACTCAAAATAAGTTTATGTCACTATGATATAATTTGGGTTTCTTAGTAGGTGTTCTTCCAACTATTAAAGGAGATGCTGTTAATGTTTCCCAAAACTTTAATCAGTAATGCCAAACGAATCTCTTCCCTCCTGCAAGGGGCCCAAAATTTCATATGTATGTTATATGAAATATATGTAATTTGTGGGAAACTTACCTGTTGGTTCAATTTTAGACCACAAAAAGCTGAGGCTAAAAGCTCAAAAGATCTTTTGAGATCAGTTGTCATTGTTGAGTGGCAGTGAAGTGAAAAACTGGGGGCTGTATGTTGGTACAAAAATGTGCTTTTATGCCTGAGATGCACCAGCTGGGTGGCACTGAGGTTTTTATTTTACTTCTCCATTTTAAAGCCAGAAGAAATTAAATTGATTCTTAGAACTCTATGTGCTTTACAGACTCACTGCAAGTATTTGGAATAAACTGAAGGAGTTTTCTAGGCAGAGTTAGAAATCCTCAAAGCCTTGCTACTCAGTGTGGTCCTGGGCCAGTTGCTTAAAAATGCAGAATCTCAGGCCCTAACCCTGCATTTCAACAAAATCCCCAGGGAATTCCTGAAAGGCTAGTTAGAAAGGCTAGTGGAGTTCTCAGTGAATCTTTTCTAAAGTCTGAGACCCCTCTGGCTTAGAAGTTTCAAGAGAGAGGGGGTAGAAAACTTCATGTGAAAGTTTTAAAACTTCATATGAAAATATGAAATGTCATCTCCATGAAATTCCTATGATAAGAGGGATTTGCCTCTGGAGGAGAGTTCTGTGAGAGAGAAACTGTCATGTCATACCCTTTGTACAGCTTGAATTCTTTCTGATAATGTGCCCAGATCTTTACCATGGTATTGTAATCATGAGTCTTTTCTAACCACCACATTTCAAAAGAACATTATAATTTGCAAAGTACTTTCATATACATGATTTCATAAATACCCTGACCATCCTTACCAAGAAGTGATACATTCAGATAGTCGATGTTGAAGTATAAAAATAAAGATTATAAGCAAACATTGAAAATTAGAACCAGCCCTAGCCGGTTTGACTCAGTGGATAGAGCCCGTGTATTGAAGGGTCCCAGGTTCAATTCCAGTCAAGGGCACATACCTCGGTTGCAGACTCAATCCTTGGCCCTGGTTGGGGCACATTCAGGAGGCAACCAACCAATGTGTCTCTCTCACATCGATGTTTCTCTCTCTCTTTCTCTCTTTCTCTCTCTCCCCTCCTTTCCACTCTCTCTAAAAATCAATGGAGCCCGACCAGCATGGCTCAGTGGTTGAATGTCAACCTATAAACCAGAAGGTCACAGTTCAATTCTGGGTCAGGGCACATGCCCAAGTTTCGGGCTTGATCCCCAGTGTGGGAGTTGCAGGAGGCAGCCAATCAATGATTCCCTCTCATCATTGATGTTCTTCTATCTCTCTCTCCTTCTCCCTTCCTCTCTCTGAAATAAATAAAAACATATTTTTTTTAAAAAAAAAGAAAGAAATGAGTTAATTTTTTTAAAAAAATCAGTGGAGAAATATCCTCAGATGAGGACTAACAAAATAAGTAAATAAATAAAATAAAGAGAGAGAAAATTAGGACCAAAAATAGGATCCAAGTGTTTAAAATATTTTATTATGAAAAATTTCAAACATTTACAAGGTAAACACAATATTATAATAGACCCTCATATACCCATCACTCCCCACCCCCTACTCCATTATTTTATGTATTTTATATGTATATAAAGGTAACATTTACATACAATGAAATGCACAAATTTATCAGGATCCTTTTCCCCCTTAATTCCTATCTTGTTTGGCAAAAGACTGGCTCTATTGCCTCCCAAATGTAAATGCTATTGACGGATTTCCTTTTGTTTCCTACACTGAGTTGAATCATCCTTCCCTTGATTTAGGTTTAGATAGAGGAAGAGGAATGCCTTTTGTTCTCAGTCAGAAAGCATGGGGACATCAAGTCTGCTTGCTGCACTGTGACCTACTCACAAGTGAAATCCACGGAGCTCCCCTTCAAACACTCCTCTTGGCCAAGAGTCGTCTCCTTCCAAAATGGAAACACAGAGGGTGCTCCATCCCTAGCTGCCTTGCAACCCATCTGAATGCTCACCACTCTGAGTCAGCTCTCTGGGCCATCATAAATACAGTCAATGTTCACTGACTTCGTCCTACTACGTGCCAGGCACTGACTGTACTTGATTTCATCTCAAAGATCCAAACTCGGAAGACTCCCATTTCCCTTTAAAAGCTGGAATAGAAAATATAAATGTGTCTTCCATCTCATTGCAGATGAGTCAGCAGAACAGGAAATTCTCCTTGCACAAGCCCTTCTGATCGCGTGGGTTGGGTGTGTGTGGTATCGAGCAAGGCCTGGGAAGGGAACCGGCTTCTCTCCTGGAACCACTTTGAAAGGTGAACAATGCAAGTTGGCCGGTGAGTTTAGAAGTGTTGACACGCACCGTGCCAATTAGAATTGTCCCAGCATGTTTTGGGGAAAGCTCAGCTGCTTCCAAATAAAGAACAGGGCAAATAAAGAAACTCATTGTTGCCAAAATCTAGGTGGCTTCAGAATGCCAGAGGTTACAGGAGTTACTGCCTGTGAAACTCAAGATGCACCTGAGTGGCAAGCCCACCTCTCAGGGCTGTTTGAGGAAAGAAGTGATTTAAGGTGGAGTTCATGGAGGGCCCTTAAATGCCACCAGAGCCCTAGTGGTGCATGAATGCACGTGTAGTGAATTACAGAATGAAGAACTGTGGGCTTTGGACACATCAGCATGAGGAAACCACCTCTGGCCCAATCTCTGGCGACACTGCAAAGCCCACTGAGGGGACTCAAGCTCTCATCTGGGTTCTGCTCCTAACCAACTGGGGGATTTGTAATAGGCTCCGTGGGTCCTAGTTTTCTCATCTGCAGAAAGACAGCTCTTCCAGTTCTAAATACTGTAACCCCATTACAAACTCAAATTGGTTTAGCATGAATCCCATTTTTCTTTTCCTTCCATTACTTTCTCAATGAGGCAATGAGGGGGAAATAGCTGAGTATGGCTGTGAGCGAAACCAGGACACTTTGAAAAATAACTCTTCTGTGGGAATTAGGCAGTGTGTGTGTGTGTGTGTGTGTGTGTGTGTGTGTCCGCACACATACATTTCTATTGGGTGGGGCTATGTAGAGGTTGGAAAGCACTGGGCCAGCTCTTAATGCTCCAGCTTTGTAGAAAAATAGATGCAGCAAAGACTGAGGAGTGAAATTTTGCATATGAGAAGGAGGGGGAAGGGGTAAATGTGCTGAGATTCCAGCACTGAATTAAAATAAGGATGAGGAAGCAGTTAGAAGGGTAGGCTGAGAATGAGCCAAGAAATAAAAATATGCTGGGCTTTTAAATAGGGTGTAGCCAGAGCCAGTTAAATCCTACTCTTCCACTCTGACTAGCCTCCTCCCTCACCCCACCCAGACCCATTCTAAATTCTTTCAAGGCTCAGATCCCTTCCCCTCCTCCCACGCAGAGAAACGACATAGGAGCCAGGAGGAAGTGACACATTTTCCTTCCCAAATGGAGCTGCCCCTGCAGCAGCCTCTTGGCATTCGTCAGCAGTCTTATCTCACGCTGGCCATCGCAAGGGGCCTGTTCCTCAAACAATGCTTTCCTCTGGCTGAACCCTGGGCAATGACTTGAACACCTAGGAAAGCTCCATGCTCAGAGGTTCAGGGCACCGTGCATTGTTTAAGGTCCTTACAAATGCAATTTCCAGTCAATAGAAAAATGCAGAGGGTAGTGCTTAGAGCTCTGTTAGACCAGCTCAGGGGCTGAGCCCAGACTCTGCACCTTGTGAAGTGCAGGACCGCCGGGAGGTGAAGTAGGAGAATCTCAAGGTTAGTAGGCCTTGAGACCTCAGTTTGCATGCCAGCTCTCTCACTTACTAGCTGTGTGAACTCTGCAAATTACCCAGTCTCTCTGAACCTCTGTATCTGCCTCTATAAAAGGAGGGGGTGGATGGGGATTTTTGGTTTGTTTTTAAAAATATTTTAAAATATAGAGAGAGGAAGGTAGAAGGAGAGAGAGAGAAACATCGATGTGGGGATTGAGCCCACAACTTCAACCAACAACCTTCTGTACACGGGATGATGCCCAACCAGCTGAGCCACACCAGTCAAGGTGGGGAGATTGTTAATAAAAAAAAAATGCTTTGAAGGCTCCAATGTGAATTTAGTAAGGTAGCAGGTGTGAAGTGCCTGGAATATTGCAGATAAGTAAAGAAGTCCCTCCCATCTTGGACCACCCCATCCCCACCATGGTGTCCAACCCACACTATTACTTGCCTATCCCTAAAATGGCACCTTATATCAGTACCTCACCAGTGTAACACTTAATTTTATGCAATTGTCTTGTAGTTTAGTCCTATGGGCTTCATTCTCTTAGTGAAACCGAAAATGAAAATGAAGATGTTAGCATTCCAGTCTATCATCTCGTTAGTAGCTCTCAAGTAACTGCTGTACTAGCAGAATAATAAAATTACCTAAAAATGGACAGTGAATCTAAAAGCATCATGGGTAAAAATAGCCTCTAGAGCAGGGGTGGGCAAACTTTTTGACTCGAGGGCCACAATGGGTTCTTAAACTGGACCGGAGGGCCGGAACAAAAGCATGGATGGAGTGTTTGTGTGAACTAATATAAATTCAAAGTAAACATCATTACATAAAAGAGTACGGTTTTGTTTTGTTTTTTAATATTTTATTGATTTTTTACAGAGAGGAAGGGAGAGAGATAGAGAGTTAGAAACATCGATGAGAGAGAAACATCGATCAGCTGCCTCCTGCACATCTCCTACTGGGGATGTGCCCACAACCAAGGTACATGCCCTTGACCGGAATCGAACCTGGGACCCTTCAGTCCGCAGGCCGACGCTCTATCCACTGAGCCAAACCGGTTTTGGCGGTACAGTCTTTTTTTTTTTTTTTAGTTTTATTCATTTCAAACGGGCCCGATCCCGCCCGAGGGCCGTAGTTTGCCCATGGCTGGATTAGTTACTTCCTGCATGCACCTGGACCAGGGCCAGGATTAAGCCTGCAACCAAGATACATGCCCATGAGTGGAATCAAACCTGAGACCATTCAGTCCATGGGCCAACACTCTATACATTGAGCCAAACCAGCTAGGGCTGCTATCATTTTGAACTGTTTTCAAAAAATGACAGGTCAGTAGAGTGGTTTACTAGGCTGATATACTATGAATATATAGAACTTGATTTAAATAAACAGTGCCTCAGGCAGATTAGTAATCATGCACCCTTTAAACCAATGTATTTTCTTAAATCATGTATTTAGCGCGTTGGAGAGGAACACAGTTTTTAAAGAAATAAGTACATATTGCAAAGTACAACACCTTTAATCAATTTTTTAAATTGATTTCATAGGTGAAGGGAGATGGAGAGAGAGATAGAAACATCAATGATGAGAGAGAATCATTGATCAGCTGCCTCCTGCACACTCCACACTGGGACCGAGCCCACAACCCTAGGTATGTGCCTGACTAGGAATTGAACAATTTACATTGTTACTGAAGAACAACAACAAAACACACTCCTGGTTCATAGGTTGACACTCAACCACTGAGCCACGCAGACGGGGCTGAATACAGCACCTTTTAGATTGATGTCCCAGGCAGCCCACTGGCTAGCTGGCCCATTAGTCCTCCTTGCATTTGATACACACTATTCAGTTAACAAATGATCACTTCTATGCCCCACAAATATTTTCTCTTTCTCTCAGATGATTCTGGGACAGGACAGACACTAGACCTCACTAAGATCAATGTTTTGGATTTCATCTGTTATATAACTAGATGAGGTCGGGGGTAGAGGAGGGAAGTGGGTCTTTTTTGAACTGGACCCAATTCCCTCCCACTCAGTAGTCAGGGCATCTGCTAAGAAGCCAAGTAATTGAGGGAAGAATCTAAGAGATTCAGCATCTCTTAGGAGGGAGGTCACGAGAGAGAGTCAGAAAGGTGTGCATAAAGAAATGCCAACCTGTGAGCAGGTACATAAACACAGTAGTGACAGTCAAATGGGGATGGGACAATGAAGGTGCTGTGGTCACCGACTGAATGATACCAGTGTGTTTATAGTTACTCTTTGTTTTTCCTTTCTATTTTGATGAAAAAATGTTGCTGTTTTTACATTGTTACTGAACAACAACAGCAAAAACACACGCTATTGCACAACATAAAGGCCATTCAAGTAAACTTTTTTAAAAATCTCACCCCAAGATATGTTTATTGATTTTTGAGAGAGAGAGAGAGAGAGAGAGAGAGAGAGAGAGAGAGAGACATTGATCAGTTGCCTCCCATACCCACTCTGACCAGGTATCAAACACTCAACCTTTTTGAGTGAAAACTCCAACAAACTTAGCCACTAGACCAGGGATCGAGTTGACTTTTACTTTTGACAGTTCTGTCATGTCTCTGACACAGAAACATTCAACTCCTCTGGGATGATGGTGTCACATGTGAGGGTGTCACGCGTCTGCCTTTCCATTCCCCTAGGCTTTGTTTATGTCACTATGTAACTTCTGGCACCAACACAGCAGACAAGATCAGCAATACGGTTGCATGGTCCCCTAAGATGCTTTGTTTGGTGACAGAGGAGAGCATAACCTTCAACACTGCTACCTATAGAGGTTCTGGATAGAGGTCTCCTGGTGAGTCACTGGCAAAGCAAGTGCATGCCTTTGAGTTGCAGGAGACAGTTCAGAAATTATCAGTGATATTCCAAACTGCAAAGCTTTGGCTGATGAAGGAAACTGAAAGAGACATGCACAAATACCATGGCACTTTCCATCAATTTTTATGATGGAGGCCATAGACATTTTAGATTTGGCCACAGTGATTTCTTTGGAAGGGCCAGAAGGTCATCTTGAAGGCCATCCAATTTCTCCCTCCTTTGAGATCCAAAGCTGCAAGCCACCTCTCTAAGCATAACCTGGGGGAAGTGGCTCCTACGGTAACCAGTAGGACTTGTATTTAGCATGGAATCATTCGGGTGTCAGCTGATGGGGGTGGTAAAAAATGGCATGTATTTCATGGCTGCACATTTAGACTTTCTGCAGAGGGGTTCAATCCAATGACAAAGAAGACTGGGGATGACTCTTCATGTAAAACCAAAGCAGCCTGCTTGCCGTCTTCAAGGTTTGTAGTAACCACTGGCCTTTCTTCAAACTCTTGTCTCCATGAGCACTTAGGAAAGAGGTCAAACATTTTCAGTGGCAACTTTTAAGTGAGTGGAAACTCTTGGTAAATAACCAGAAATAGAACACATTCCATTGTATCATACTCCAGTTCTCACAACTGTAGTATTGTCACCAGAATACATCCAATCGTATTGTAGTCACCCGAAATTTCTAGCCCACTAGTAACAGTAAGGAGGATAAAAAGGAGCACTTACTTTGCAGCAGTGAGAGGTTTCCAAACATTTATGACTAGATGTCCAGTTAGTCCTCTCATTTCTGTGACATTTAGTGAAGGATGGACTTGGACTCAGACTGCCTGGGTTCGAATCTCAGTTCTGCCACTTACTAGCTATAAGGCCTTGTTGAGTTACTCGCATTCTCTGTGCTCCCATGTTCTTGCATGTAAAATGAAGATGATAGTACCTACCTCCTCGGGTTGTTGTGAGTGAACATATGTAACGAATGAGTTCATATATGTCAAGGTCTGACTTAGTTCAGTGTCTGGAGCTGCTAGTAAGTTCAAGGTAAATATTTGCTGCTTCCGTTACTATTGTCATTCCCTTTTGAAAGTTCACTTAGTACCAAGAGCAAAAACTGGCCATGCAGATGCTTCACACGACACATCTGTTGGACAGAACAGATAGTATTAATCCCATTTCATCAGGGCTAGGACCTAATAAAAATACAATACTCTTTGTGAGTGATACTTTCTTTAAACAGAGACACTGATTCCCAGGGGCTGACTTAAAGGGCCAATATTCTACCAACATAAGAGTATTTACCATCCCAAATAAATCATCTCATATGATCTTTTTCTTTCCAATAAATCAGTGGTTCTTGATATTTTGGGTCATGGACTCCTTTAAAAATCTGATGAAAACAATGGGCTCTTTTCTTGGAAGAGTGCACATTCACATATGAGTAGAATAGTTTGCAAGCAATGTCATGGGGTTTATTGATCTCCACTGAGGTTTTTCTGTTATAGACATGGGAGAATTAGAAAAAGAAAATTATGGACTGAATCTTCTTTCCAAAATTATTTGAGGCTCATCTCCATGGTGATTGCTTCAAATGCCAAGTTCCAGGGCCACACCTTCATAAGACGAACCTTGGAATCTAATTATTTTTGCCATTATACTTTTAATTCCTCCTCTTGCAATGGTTCTCAGCTTTGGCCATATGTTAGAATCATATGTGAAGCTTTTAAAAATTCCAATGTGTGCCCAAGCCATACCCCAGATCAATTAAATCAGAATTTCTAGAGGGTGAGAGCAAGGCATTAATAGCGTTTAAAGCTTGCAGATGATGTGGGTGCTCAACCAAGGTTGAGAAACACTCTTCGACTGGATCTCCGTAATTAAGAGAATGAATAATCCAGGTAATCTGGACATTCAAGCCCCTTAGCAACCCTGTATTTTCTGTATCTTTTCTATGTGGAGTATAACATTTTCCTCTTTAAGTTAATAATTGGCTTGCACCTCACGTCATTTAGTATGTCACTAAGAAATGTATTGTTCAACTGTCACATAAGAAAGGCTTCATTTTAATCAGAGATTCGGATGGGGAGAAAAAGAAGCAGAAGTAAAAATAAAAGCTGCTCTGGATTATTAAACTCCATCCAATCGCCCGAGTATGCTTTACAAGAGCTGAAAACAAAGAGGAGGTGGCAGCCAAAAAATTTTTTAAAGCTGATTTTAAAGAAGTAGATGATTCCATTAAATCTGCACGGGTGAAGAAGTCCAGGAATGAGGCAGAGACTTCTAAGGAGTGATGTTCCTTTTATTGTCGGAAATGAAGGGTAAGGTGAAGGCTGAGTAGGTGGGATTAAGTAGGCAAAAAAAAAAGTTTTTTTTATAGAGTCATAATTTTAGAGCTAGAAGAGAACACTGAGATACTCAAGCAGTATTTCTTTCGTTTTATAGATGAGAAAGTAACCCAGGTTCGTGATGTCCCAGCCTGAGGTTTCAGCTGGTAGTGGCAAGGTCGGGCATGGGCCCAGGTCTCCTGAATTCAGAGTGTTCTCTCACCCTCCACTATGCCAGGCTGATGGGGGCTCCCATCGCCGAGAGACCAGGTGAGCAGAGGAAGCTAATGTAACTAATTAATAAGGTGACCGTCCACTTCCTCATCTAAACTTAGACACTCCTGAGAGTAAAACGGGGACATTAGGCAAACATGAACTTATTTCTCTTTAAATCCCATTTGCCATCTTTCTTGTGTCACCTTATTGATAATTCTACCATCAGTAATACTTCTGTGTGGACGGTGGCTTTTATAAGCTTTTCAATGACCTTCTCGGTGAGAATGTCAAGTTGTCAATCAAAAGAAAAGTTGCCTGGTTCTAACTCCTGTTAATTTTCTTTTTCCTGTCTGTTATCTGGATCCTAGCATTCCTGTAGGGCAACTCAGGGACTCTTGGGAGAGCAGTTTCACAAACACACCTGTGGTGGGAGTGAGGTCTCACATGTGCATCCTGCACCTTGCTACCCACTTGCTTTCTGCCGAGTTTCTGTGTCGGAAGCCCGCACTCCTTAGGGAGCCTCTCTGAGTTAACTTCTCTCTTTCCAAGAGACAAAGTGTTGCTTCCCCAGTGAACACACTATTTCTCCTTCCTTCATTAGGTTTCCTTTCTGAGAAAGCAACGCTTTGATTTCTGCAACTGTTTTGCTTGCTAAAAGACAGATCTGCCCTCTTTGCAGACTAGGCCCTGTTTGGTTGGGACTGGATTTTTAAATATCCACTAAATATTGGTCAGCGACAATGATCAGTTAGTCAGTTTTCTGTAGGTGGTGTTCTTACCTTCCTGTGTTAAAAATTTATTTTTGGGGACCCACCAAGAACAGAGTGCCATTTCCTTACAGAAAGGGGATGCTGCCTCCAATTGGGCTGATCACATATCTCTCCTGCACCACGCAGGTTACAGACTCACAGGTACTCGGGAAGCCCCTTTATTATCTCTCTGTACTGATATTCAGTGAATTCCTATTAAGAACTCTTGAGATTGGCTTTTGGAACTCCTTTCTAATCAAGATTGGGATCAATCAGGAACAGGACTCAGTCAAGGTTACACAATCTGTATAAAATATATAGATTTCAGTTATCAATACTTCAATGTTCACCCAACTGTTGCTGCTTCATCTTGAGATTTCCTAACATAGCTGGTTAATTCATTTATCTTAATTTAATAGCCTGCCAACCATTGGTATTCTTCAGTTTGCTGTTACTGTAGACGTTTGCTGTATGAAAGAAACTTACGCCCATTTATTCTTGGATGTGTCAGGACTTTTGCTGCAACACTGTCTCCCAACTTTGTTGGAGCTTTTACTACCTTATCGTGTTGTCTTGATTTTCATTAGCTTCCCTACACAAAGCAGTGTTTTCTCCTGGATGAGTTGCTTGAGGCCATGAAGCTCAGGGTGATTAAAGAGGTTAACTTGTGAAGGTGGGTCCCTGTGCTGGATGGAAATCCTTAGGTTGGAAAGGCTCTGACAGAGAACGTAGTGGGACACTCAATAGCACTTTCATGTGACCTTCAAAAGAATCACACATTTTTCGTTCTGCCACTTGGTGGGAATTGTGAACATTGCTGGGGTGGATAAGGTTAGATTGTGGAGGCGGGTACTTCAAATAGCATTTGCAGGGTGATGTCTCATCTAATTTCCCTTGCTGAAAGCAATTTTGAAGTTCAACTTATGTTGTAGCTTTATGACCTTCAGAATTAAGAAATTATTAAATTTCAATGTTTATTGCAAAACTACTGACGTACCATGTCAGAGAGGTTTTTTTCAGATCTATGAAGCATACGCCTGGTTTGATTCCCTGAGCTTTCAATTTTCTGTAAAGCCATCTTCAAGTGTTTGTGGAAGCATTAATAACCTTATTGGGGGGTAGTCTGTTCTAAAGATGGGGGTACAATCATACCAAGCCATATTTTGAGGCTTCAGTGAGAGTTTACATGTTTTACTCCCAAGGAAATTTTCCTTGGCCAGTTACAGTTTGATTGTTTTTAAAATGTATGTGTTGAAGGACATATCTTCTGTAAGTGCTCTGGTCACAGTGCAGTACCAAGATAAACAGTAGCATTATCTAATTAGCTGGGTGACCTCAAAAATCAACCAGTGTTTAATAACAAATGCCTTAACCTCTTAGAACTCTGGTGTTTTCATTTATCTTATGAACATCTTTGAGACAATATACATGACAAACAAGGCTAGTATACTGTCCCAATGTAAAATATTATTGTTGATTTTGTTGTCCTAATAATATTTTGCAATTTAAGATTTAAAACCTTAATTGTGGTAAAAACCGAAGTGGATAGGGCTTTGGCTCACTCAAAAATTTGGAGGGTGAGAACAGGAAGACCTACGTTGGCACCCCATCACTTCAGGGGCTCTCAGTGCTTAAGGCAGACTGAATCCCAAACTATGATTAGAATTTAGAAGTGCTGTTGTGGAGATAGGGCATTGTGAAGGGTGTGTCAATATCAAAGTCTATTTTCTGTATGGTTAAGTGGCAAACAGTTTGTTGCTTTGGGGGCTTAGAAGCAACATGGATTGGACTTGGATATAATAGAATAAGATTCAGTAATTAATATGAATGGACCCCTGGATTCTTTAATGTATCAGAACCAAAGGTTTATCCAAATAATTAGTGTGAAGCTGATGAATACAAAGACTGGTGGAGGCACATCAAAAGATCTAGTATTCAGGGTTGAGGGTTCCCTGCCTAAAAATGCGTGTAAGGAAGGAAATGTGTGTAAGTAGGGCTCATGGAAGAACTGTGTCATCAGTATTGTCCATTAGTCCAGTGGGATAATCAGGGACGTGCAGAATCTCCAGCCACGAGGCTTGGAAGAACCATTAGCACAAGAGAGTTTCCCATGACTTGCTGCAGAATGCCCTGAGCTAGAGGGGGCAGTGGGTAATGGCCAGCTACAATAAACCTAATGTAATGGATGTCCACAATAAGCACAGGAAAAAAATGCTTAAGTAAGTCCTAAAATGCATTATCAAACATTGGAGCAGAGTTGTGGACTGACTTTTGGTGGGGGGTAATTATGGGAGCTATACAACTGGTTAGAAATGAGTAAGTAACAGCATTGAACATGTCCAGCCAAACCTTATTGCAACTCAAAAACAACCTTGATTTGTAAGCATAGATTTCTTTTCATATTGGTTGGTCAGGCTTCATTCATTCTAACATGACAATTTTTAAAAAAATATATTTTATTGATTTTTTACAGAGAGGAAGGGAGAGGGATAGAGAGTTAGAAACATCCATGAGAGAGAAACATCCATCAGTTGCCTCCTGCACACCCCCTACTGGGGGTGTGCCAGCAACCAAGGTACATGCCCTTGACCGGAATCGAACCTGGGGACTCTTCAGTCCACAGGCCGACACTCTAGCCACTGAGCCAAACTGGTCAGGGCTAACACAACAATTTTGCCATCTCAATAGAAATCAAGGTTCACATCCAAGGTACAGGCATATTTTAGTAAACATCCTAAAATTGAAAATCTCTATATATAAAAGCCTAAGTGACCATCGCAACTGAACAGGCTGCGTGGGGCGACCAGGCTGGCAGGGGGGTTAGTGAGGGACGATCAAATGACCGAGCAGCAGGCTGCGTGGGGCAGTCAGGCCTGCAGGGGGGTTAGTGAGGGGTGACCAGGCCGGCAGAGGGTGGCATTTAGGGGCAACCAGGCTGGCGGGGGGGGGCAGTTGGGGGCAACCAGTCTGGCAGTGGGAGCAGTAAGGGGTGACCAGGCCGGCTGGGGGGCCAGGGCAGTAAGGGGCAACCAGGTCGTGGGGGGGGGGCAGTTAGGGGCGATCAGGCAGGCAGGCAGGTGAGCAGTTAGGAACCAGTGGTCCCGGATTGTGAGAGGGATGTCTGACGCCCAGTTTAGGCCCGACCATCAGACATCCCCTGAGGGGTCCCGGATTGGAGAGGGTGCAGACTGGGCTGAGAGGATCCCCCCCCCCCCCCCCGCACGAATTTTGTGCACTGGGCCTCTAGTGTAAAATAAAAAGTTCAGACTCATCATGGAGATGAGGGTCATCATAACTGGACCATGTCAATGGGAAGAAATGCTTCAGGGTAAAAATAAGCTGATTGGGAAGGAAAGCAGAGTATAATGGTAGGGCAGAGATTTGCTTATGTGGAAGCCCATAAATTCATGGGCAGTGATGTGCTGGCAAATGGTTAACAACCAGTTGTTTTGCAGGGGAGGTGTTCAGGCTTTTGGGAGGGAGCACTGACTTCTAGTACTTGCTGATTTCTGAGGTATAAATATTCCCATTGTGGCCAATTTCAACCACACAGATACAATACATGTAAAGAACCTCAAGAGCATAGAAAATAGTAAAATGTAACGAAAATAATTAGGAAGTGATGAGAGTTCAGTACTTATTACCTTTGCTTATTATATGAGCAATTTAATTATGTTTTTAAAATTTAATTTTTAAAAATGGCTGTTTTTCAACAACCAGCTTGCAAAATTCCTAAAAATTTAACAACCAGTTCTGAGAGCAATACAAGCTGGCTCCATCACACCACTGCCTGTGAGTGAAAGCAGAGCACCTTTAGGGAAAGATAAGAGGAGAAAGGCCCCGCTGGCTTGTCTCAGTGGTAATGGTTGACCTGTGAACCCGGAGGTCATGGTTTGATTCTCCAATGGGGGATATGCAGGAGGCAAACAATCTATGATTCTCTCTCATCATTGATGTTTCGATCTCTCTCCCTCTCCCTTCCTCTCTGAAATCAATAAAAATATTTTTTTTAAAAAGGAGAAAGCAATAGCAGTGAAATACATTTTAATTTGTGAAGAAATATGGATAAATTTGAGTTTAGACTCTTTTTCATTTAATACTTCAGTATAGAATGGAAGTTGTTTTTTTATATTTTTATTGATTTCAGAGAGGAAGAGAGAGAGAGAGAGAGAGAGAGAGAGAGATAAATGATGAGAGAGAATCATCAATTGGCTGCCTCCTGCACACCCCCTACTTGGGATGGAGCCCGAAACCCCCACGGGAATCTAACCGTGACCTCCTGGTTCAAACTTCTATGCTCAACACCGAGCAATACTGGCTGAGCTAGAAGGGAAGTTTTAAAGCTACGGCTGTATGAATACCAAAAGGCATGTTGCATAGGGAAATTAAGTATCCATTGTGAGAATTAGGCTAGTTAATGCCTGAAGTTCCTTCTAACCTTGAGCCTATACATTTCTGTGTTTAGGCATAAGACACATACCAGTGTCATAGCTAAACTCAAATGTCAGCTAAAAAACTACAGTGTGGCCCTAACCAGTTTGGCTCAGTGGATAGAGCGTCGGCCTGAAGACTGAATGGTCCCAGGTTTGATTCCGGTCAAGGGCATGTACCTTGGTTTCGGGCACATCCCCAGTAGTGGGTGTGCAGGAGGCAGCTGATTGATGTTTCTCTCACATCGATGTTTCTAACTCTCTATCCCTCTCCCTTCCTCTCTGTAAAAAAATCAATAAAATATATTTAAAAAAAACAACTACAGTGTGGAAGTAGACTCATACTTCAAAAAACTTTACTTGGATAACAGTTTATCTATACTATAGGTTATTTATGATCAAGTAATAAGAGCACTGAAAATAGATTTCAGAGATAATGTTTAATTTCACAAAGTTTGCATTTTATACCAAAGAGATATTCAGCTTATATATTTATAGACTTTACCTCCCATGAAAGCATAAAACAAGATTTTGGTTGCAATTTACAAACAGAAGGTATTGGCATGAATTTACTAATCTCTCCTCCATCTTTACATATGCACACTGTTAAATGACCAAAACAAAACGTTCCTGTTTTATGCTCAAACCAGGGATTAATTAACAGTTACAATGGACTACAACTTTTACTTTAATGTGGAAAATCTATAACATAGATTTTTATCATCATGTTCTAATACCAGCATTAGAATAACTTTATAAATTAAGTTTATTCTTTCCCTTAATATATGTTGATTATACAATATTTAGAGAAACACAAATGTCAAAAGGAGAAAAATTATCTGTTGTGTCACTGCCAGGAACATTTCTGGGAACACCTTGGTACATTTCCTTCCTGTCTTTTTTGGCTCCATATATTTGGTTTATTTGTTGTACATACTGTGATCATATTGTATCTTCATTTTTTATATCCTGCTCCTAAAGCACAAGCAATTTCTTCTGTTTTTACAGTCATTTGACTACATAATAATCCACCTGGTGGATTCACTATAGTTTTTCTTAAACACCTGCTAGTGTAGGATTTTTGGTGATTTGATAGTGAGTTCTACGCTTTGCATATTGTGGTGTGAATTGTCATTGTAATCTAGATTTTGCAGAGTTTTGGGAAACTGCCTTCCAGGCCAAGTCTGTAGATATGAAGAAAGTACATAAAAAAATTCTTATAATTTTCCCCTGTAAAGCTCTTGAACCTGTTCCATATCAGAAAGCATGGGTATGGTTTGCCAATATTTTAAACTGTATCGTTTTCTAATCAGGGACTTATTTTACCCTTGAGTTCATGATGTTTCCTAGACAAACCGTCCCCCGCTCCCCGCTCCTCCCACCCGCTAGTTCCACCTGCCGAGAGCAGCGTTTCTCAACCTGTGGGTCTCGACCCCTTTGGGGGTCGAACGACCCTTTCACAGAGGTCGCCTAAGACCATCAGAAAACACATATATAATTACATATTGTTTTTGTGATTAATCACTATGCTTTAATTATGTTCAATTTGTAACAATGAAATTGGGGGTCACCACAACATGAGGAACTGTATTAAAGGGTTGCGGCATTAGGAAGGTTGAGAACCATTGGCCTAGAGGAAAGAAGCTTCTAAACAATGTCACTTCTTTTTTTTTTTTTTAATCTTTATTGTTCAGATTACTACAGATGTTCCTCTTTTTTCCCCCCAAAGTTTCCCTCCACCCAGTTCCCACCCCACTCCAGGCCCTCGCCCCCCCACTGTCCTCATCCATAGATATAAGATCTTTGTCCAATCTCTTCCCCTCACACACACCCCTTTCCCACCGAGAATTGTCAGTCCACTTCCTTTCATGCCCCTGATTCTATTACATTCACCAGTTTATTGTTCATCAGATTTTTTATTCATTTGATTTTTAGATTCATTTGTTGATAGATATGCATTTGTTGTCACTTTGTTGTTCATAATTTTTATTTTTACCTTTTTCTTCTTCTTCCTCTTCTTAAAGAATTCCCTTCAGCATTTCATATAATACTGGTTTGGAGGTGATGAACTCCTTTAGCTTTATAAAAATATATATATATATATTTTATTGACTTTTTACAGAGAGGAAGGGAGAGGGATAGAGAGTTAGAAACATTGATGAGAGAGGAACATCAATCAGCTGCCTCCTGCACACCCCCCACTGGGGATATGCCCTCAACCAAGGTACATGCCCTTGACCGGAATTGAACCTGGGAACTTTCAGTCTGTAGGCCAACGCTCTATCCACTTAGCCAAACTGGTCAGGGTCTTTAGCTTTTTCTTGTCTGTGAAGCTCTTTATCTGACCTTCAATTCTAAATGACAGCTTTGCTGGGTAGAGTAATCTTGGTTGTAGGTTCTTGCTATTCACCACTTTGAATATTTCTTGCCACTCCCTTCTGGCCTGTATAGTTTCTGTTGAGAAATCAGCTGACAATTGTATGGGTACTCCCTTGTAGGTAACTAACTGTTTTTCTCTTGCTGCTTTTAAGATTCTCTCTTTGTCTTTTGCTCTTGGCATTTTAATTATGATGTGTCTTGGTGTGGTCCTCTTTGGATTCCTTTTGTTTGGGGTTCTCTGCGCTTCCTGGACTTGTAAGTCTATTTCTTTCACCAGGTAGGGGAAGTTTTCTGTCATTATTTCTTCAAATAGGTTTTCAATATCTTGCTCTCTCTCTTCTTCTGGCACCCCCATAATTCGGATGTTGGTACATTTGAAGTTGTCCGAGAGGCTCCTTACACTATCTTCATATTTTTGTATTCTTTGTTCCTTTTGCTTTTCCGGTTGGGTGTTTTTTGCTTCCTCGTATTTCAAATCTTTGACTTGATTCTTGGGATCCTTTAGTCCAGTGGTCAGCAAATTGCGGCCCCTTGAGTATGGCTCTTCCACAAAATACCATGTGCAGGCGCGCAAGTACAGTGCGATGGAAACTTCGTGGCCACACTCAAGGGGCCAAAGAACCGCATGTGGCTCAGGAGCCACAGTTTGCTGACCACTGCTCTAGTCTACTGTTGAATCTCTGTATATTATTCTTTATTTCAGTCAGTGTATGCTTAATTTCTGACTGATCCTTTTCCATTTTTTTGGCATTCTCACTAAGATCCTTGAAGGTCTCACTAAGTTCCTCGGAGGTTTCTAGAAGATTCTTGAGTAACCTTACAACTATGGTTTTGACCTCTATATCCAGTATTTTGCTTTCTTCCATTTCCTTCATTTGTGACATTTTTCTTTGTCTCCTCATTTTGGCTGCTTCCCTATGTTTGTTTCTACGTATTAGGTAGCTGCTAAGTCTCCTTGAATTGATAACATGGCCTTGTGTAATAGGTGTCCTATAGGGCCCAGTGGCTCAGCCTCCCCAATCACCTGAGGTGGACATTCTAGGTGCACCCCTTTGTGGGCTGTGTGCACAGTCCTGTTGTAGTTGAGCCTTGATTGCTGTTGGTGTCACTGGGAGGAACTGACCTCCAGGCCAATTGGCTGTGGGGACCAGCTGTGACTACAGTGGAGAGCTGCTCTGCAGGAAAAATCCTTATGGGGCAAGACTTGCTTCAGTGGGGCTTTGGTGCTCACTGAGTCTGCCCCTTGAGTGTGTCACTTATAGATGTGAAGAGTTGTAATCTGGTATGATCTCACACTGACCACTGGGTACACTGGCTCTTGGATCTCTAAGGAGGTGCAAAGTCAACCACTGCCTGGGGCCAGCCAGCAGGAGCTACAGAAAGATCAACAGATTCCTCTTCTTTGTATTGGGTTTAGCAGTGCCCAGATGAAGCCCAGCTGTGAAGCAAGGCAGGCTGCTGCTGCCAGCCTTGGGCCTTCTTTTGATAGCTTTGGGGCTCCCTGACCCAGCTACTGCCTGTTTGACAGGTTTTAGGCTGAGAAAGGACAGGCCATTCATATGCAAAAGCCACTGCACACAGCTTGGGTGGGGTTGTAAATTGGGTGGGGTGGGGTCTCAGGGAATCACCAGGGTGGAGCAAAAAACAATGGCTGCCAGTCAGCCCTGCACCAGAGAGGTCCCAGTGCAGGAACAATGACCGCTGCAAGCACCTCCATCTGAAAGGAAGCTGCCCTCGCATCCTGCCCCAATGCCAGACAGTCCAGTTTCTCCCCGTATGTGTCTGGGTCCCCCAGAGTCTCACCCGGAACTGGAGTTCAGAGCAAGTGGGAGCTTGTATCTCCCTCCCGATTAAAAAAGCAGCACACCCGGGTGCCAGCCTGTTCCACACCTCCTCACCTCCTACCAGTCTCAATGTGCTTTCTTCTTTACCTCTCTGGTTGTAGTACTTCCACTCAGCCAGCTTTCCCATGGTTCTGGATAATAGCTGTTCTGTCTTTTAGTTGTAATTTTGATGTGGTTGTGAGAGGCAGCAAGTACAGGTGTTTACCTATGCTGCCATCTTGGTTCTCTCCAACAGTGTCACTTCTTATTCAGTGTAGAGGAAGGTTGTGTTTATCTAACTTCAAGGAAAAAGAACAACTTTCAAGTGATTCTTCTCTCATCATCCTATATAATAAAACCTTAATATGCAAATAGACTGAACAGCAGAACAACCAGTCACTATGATGCACATTGACCACCAGGGGGCAGATGCTCAACATAAGAGCTGCCCCCTGATGGCTAGCGCACTCCCACAGGGGGAGCGATGCTCAGCCAGAAGCCAGGCTCATGGCTGGCAAGCACAGCAGTGGTGGTGGGAGCCTCTCTTGCCCCCGCTGCAGGGAGGCGGTAAGGAGCCAGGGGTCCTGGACTGCAAGAGCCCCAGACAGCAAGAGGGATGTCTGACTGCCGGCTTAGGCCTGATCCCCCATGGACATCCCCTAAGGGGTCCTGGACTGCAAGAGGACGAAGGCTGGGCTGAGGGGCCCCCTGCCTCCAGTGCACGAATTTCGTGCACCAGGCCTCTAGTATAATATACTTTTTAAAAAAATATATTTTATTGATTTTTCACAGAAAGGAAGAGAGAGGGATAGTTAGAAACATTGATGAGAGAGGAACATCGATCAGCTGCCTCCTGCACACCCCACACTGGGGATATGCGCTCAACCAAGGTACATGCCCTTGACCGGAATTGAACCTGGGACCTTTCAGTCTTCAGGCCACCGCTCTATTCACTGAGCCAAACCGGTCAGGGCAGTACAATATACTTTTAAAAGCTGTCTTAAAAAAATCCACAGGTGAGTCCCATTAGCTTCCATTCTGCTGGCAAGATTGTGGGTGTCGTTGGTGCCTCTCAGCTCAGACTGGAAGTAGAACACTTCCAGGACTTATAGATTCTCCGGGACTTCGCCAGGAAAACCCACAGCCAGTTTTCCTCCTGTGTGCCTAAGTTAAACTCAGTTCTGCAGGGAGCATGTTACATGTGGCCAGGTGTTGAAGTTCTGGCTAGCAGCTCATATGAAAAAAATGCTTTCATGATAGCAGGTGGATCATGTGAATGAGAGAACAGTGCCCTATAGAATTTTCTTGTATAATATGTATTCAGGGACAAAGGAACAGTTAGAAATAGTTGAGATGAATCTATAAGCAACTTACATATTTAACCAACTATGGCCTAACAAATATAGATCAGAATGACCAACATAATTTGTAAAAAGCCTCTTTCTTCCAGGGATAAGAAGCATGAGTAAAAACATTTATGATATGGCAAGCTTTAAGGAGCCAACATTCCACTGGTTTTCTTCCCAAGCCAGAGAGATTTATTCATTCATCCATTAATCCAACAAATTATGTGACTGATGATATGAGGACATACTTTCTATCCTCAAAGAACTCAGTCTAATAACAGACACATATTTAGATAATTTAAACATAATCCAGGAACAGAGAAGCATATTAAATTTATTGAGAATATTTAGGAAGGGCACCCAGCTCAGGATAAGGTTAGAGTAGAGAATGGAAAAAAATATCCGTGGCCTAGCTGGTGTAGCTCAGTGGTTGAGCATTGACCTATGAACCAGGAGGTCCCAGTTCAATTCTGTCAGTGCACATGCCTGGGTTCCTCTCTGAAATCAATAAAAATATATTTTAAAATAAAAAAATAAACAAAGAGCAAATTTTTTGTTGTTAATCCTCCCCTGAGGATATTTTTCCATTGATTTTTAGAGAGAGCAGCAAGAAGGGGGAGAGTCAGAGAGAAACATCAATGCGAGAGAGACACATTGATTGGTTTCCTCGAACACATGCACCAACCAGGTCATGTGCCCATGACCTGAATTGAACCCGGGACCCTTCAGTCCGCAGGCTGACTCTCTCTACTGAACCAAACCGGCTATGGTAGAGCAAAATAGTTTTTAAAAAATCAGGGAAGCCTTCCTGAAGGCAATTACATCTAAATTGTTTTTGAAAGAACTATTTACTGGCTGAGGAAAGAAGAACGGGATTGGCAGAATGTTGGGTGGGGTGGGTGAGTGGATGGTGATGTTCCTAGCAGAGAAACAGCATCAGTCAAGGTGGAGAGGATGTGGTATCAAGACTTGTATTCTGGCAGTGCTTGTTTGAAATGCTTATTATATACTGTAAAAATGTCAAGTAGGCAGTAGAGGTGTGTGTGTCTACAGTTCATGGGGAAGGGGAGGACAGAGTTGGAGATCTAGATTTGGTAGCCACTGGTAAATACATGGCATTTGCATCTGTAAATATCTGGAAATGGTATGTGAGGTTGTCTGGAAGAGTGAGAAGGGGGTCCAGGACAGAGGCCAAGAAGACAGATCATGTTAATATTTAGAGGGTGGTCTGGGAGGAGAAGCCAACAAGGGAAACTGCGAGTAATGGCTAAAAAGGCTGGAAGGAAACCAATCATGGGTCAAGGAAAAATAAGGGTCTCAGTGGGGATTTGGTGATCAGCCACTTCAAATGCCTTTGGGAAGCAGAGAAAGATAAAACCAAAGAAGTACCTGTAACCATGAGATTTGGTAACATGGAGATTGTTAATAACCTTGACAGAAACCCTTTCAGTAAAGTGGTAGGGACAGAAGCCTTAGTGCAGAGGATAGAAGACAGAATGTAAGATAAGGAAGGGGAGATAGACAAAAGCAACCCTTGCCTCTGGGCTAGTGGGTATGCTGGCTTCTCTTCCTAAGAGCCATTCAGAAGAAAGGGAGGCAGTTTATGGTCCACTGAAGTGACCGCTCAGGGCCAAAGATGCTGGGTCACTTGTATCTGGGTCCCAGACCTTTGATTATTAGACCCATCTCAGCTCATCTCATGACTCTATACAATGTTCTTAGAAAAGTACTCAGGACATTGTCTGTGCTATAGGAATTTTTGTTATAATTATCACAGTTTTAGGCAAGCTTTAATGGCTTCTAAGAACAAATAATTTATGTAGACCAAATCATTTTTCAGGATGTGTGAAGATTCAAATCTTACATATGGCAAAAACTGAAGCCTAAGAAAAATGATTTGCACATTGGGGTGCAAGTCCCCAGTTTAATGGTCTATTTTCTCTCTCTTCTCTCTTTTCTGAGTTCTGGTTAAGGTGGAAAGCCCTCACTAGTGAAAAGGAAAAGAAATAGTAAAGACATATGCAGAGTACATTTATGAAATCAACCAAAATAGAAATACAGCAGTGTGCATTTAAGTTTTATAGCTGTTTGTACAGGGAGCTGAAAGATGAGAAACAGGGTGGATTTTTAATTTTGGTTTGTCCATTGGTAAAGTGAAAATTCTTAATGTAGAAATGGAGGAATAATAACACAATGGTGCAGCTGTCCCATCGTGGAGGAATTCTGAAACTTGTACAATTCCACTTTCTGGAGATGAAGATTAAGATAGAAAGTGGAAATGATGGACAGGAGGTGTAAAT